>NW_020799107.1:6617038-6620902 GCF_003259725.1 Athene cunicularia | reverse complement strand
CCGCCCGGCCCGAGCAGCCCAGCCGGGCACCGGGGCGTCGGGAGAGCGGCCCCCGCCCGCCGCCGGGAGAAGTTCAAACCGGGCGGAGTCTGACCCGGCTCCCCGCAGGGGCGGAACTGCCGGGGGCCCGCGGAGGGGCTGGGCTGGGCAGTGCCTCGGCCGGGGGGAGCCCAAGTTCGCGGGAGCCCCCGAAGCGCCCGGCGCAGCTCGGAGCGCGGCTGGTAAACGGGGAGATACTCCCGGAGTATCCCGGAGAGGGGGGAGAGAAGGGAAGCGAGTAGTAAACCCGCTCTGAAAGTGAAGGTTGGCGGGAGGTCGGAAGTTTGGGGTAGGTGTTCCATGGGCTTTTCTGGCACGGAAAGAGTTGAGACAGAGGTGGAGAGGATGGCGAGTCCCAAAGCAGATTGACTTGTGTTTCCAGCTGGACACCAGACTGATTTGATCAACGCACAGCTATACTTGAGTCAGGCTTGCTGGACATATTTCTCAGTCACTGTTAGATTAGCTCTCCTTACATACCTAAGGATATCAGAAGATAGTATACTATTACAAACAATTAATAGAATAAAATGAAAGACCAATGCAAGTCTGCCCTTACCAATTAATTTTTCACAAAAACTTGTGATATTCCATTGCTGAAAAGATTGCAAGTTTGAAGAGAGATGCTCCAACAAGTCAAGGCCATATTCCTGTCTTTCAATCTTCCTACTTAAGATTAGGCACTTAAACATTCACCATGGTCATTCTCTCCTGGAACAGGAGCTGAACTGATCAACACCACCTATTTCTTTCCTTATGAATACTTTGAGAAACAGATTTGCTAAAGGTCCAGTGCCACTACTTCGATAATCTGCATTTACTCCTACCTGGGATAAGGTTTTTTCCTGGTGCCCTACCCAATACTTCCTCACAGTGACTTAGGCTGGTCTTGATCTTCAGTCATGGAGAACAGGAGCCTACGTGGCCCATATTTTGCTGAAATCCCCCTCTTGCACAAAAGGAGTATCAAGACAGTTAATTAGAAGGTAATCCATTAAAATCACGAATCTATCTGAGTGCTGAAATGCTAAACCAGTTGGTTTTCTTTGTCTTGTCTGGTGGGGGTTTTACTAGCAGTAACTTTTTCTGCTGATGCACAGATGTAAGGCCTTTTTATTTGAAGGATTAGCTTGCTCAGACAGGAATGTTTTTAATTACTCTTTTCTTTCCTTCAATTAGTGAAGTCAGACAGGAAAAAAATAATCTTGTTTCCAAAATCTCATGAGAACCAACTACAGAAAGAAGATGGTGAAAACAAGTTACTTCTAAATGCAAGGTATATATTAAAGAAGTTTCCCTGTTCCACTTTTATACAAAGTCTTGTTTGGAAAGCAAAGTTGAGTTTTGATTCCTGCCAGCATGCCTCTTGACAGTCAGAAGTGAAACACAACACAGTAGGAGTGATAGACTTCTTTTTAAACAATCACTTTTTCCAGGCCTGTCACATGTTATGAAATTACTGAATGCAATGGCATTCACTGGTTGCAAAGCTACGCAGGTAACCACCACTGCTGCCCCTGAAGAGAGGCAGCCCCAGAGAGCAGAGTTTGGAAGCTCACCAGCAGCACTCCACTGAGCCTCCAAAGGGGAATCCAAACGTCCTCTCTTCAAGTCAAAAGAGGAGCAGGAGTGGAGCACACATGAGGCAACTGCAAGTCACTGTTAACCATCACTCAGAAAGCAGGAGGACAATATACTAGTACCTCTACCTGACTTTGTTACATCCTTGAATGATTCTTTAGGAGAAACAAATAGTTTTGAAACATTATCCTCCTTACTCTTTCTTTGGCGTAGCCAGCACCCTGCCCTGTCACACAGCCATTAGCAAGTGGAGCTCCGGTAGCCCAACAGACACGGAGAGGAAACCGCATAGCTACTACTCCGTAGTAATCAAAAATGGAACTGCAAATTGAAGTTCTAGTCAAACCAGAGTCCAGAATACTGCTCTCCAACAACATGCAGCCACAAAAGACAACTAAATCCCTCTGTACAGATGTTTGACGTTACAGAACTTTTGATGCAAAAGAAATCAGAGAGCAAAGAAAAGTTTATCTACAGCTGGCACTGTCATAACAACTGCAGTCACAAAGGTACAGATTTTCCAATCCAGCCAGGCTGTGACCAGCACTAAACCCAGGAGGTGGCAAGGTGGTTTGTACTAGCTTGACAGTGGCTAGAGACCAGTTTTGTTCTTGCCTTGTTTTGGAGACTAACACACACCCCCACCACAAAGGGCTCACAAAGCTGAAGTGGTCTGTACCTACACAAGTGAAACAGCTTGCAGCTTGGGAATTGCAAGTGTAAAAGAAGGAACTTTATGGCTTGGAAGATTTTACTTATCTCTATACTGAACTTCTGCTTGCAGCAGAGACTTTCAGATTTGCAGTCAGCATATGTCTGTACCTAAATACTAACACTGCAGTGGGTGCTGCAAAGAAAAAAAATCCTCCAAATCAGTCCCCTGCTTTCCCTTATAATGGGGATAGACAAGAAGTAAGTAAACTCTTCAGTGAGGTCATTACAGTAGGACAACAAACAGCAAGGCATCCTGAGAATTCACCTGTGCTCTGTTCACTGGGCTACACTGGCATCTTGAACTGGCACAGAAACACAGGTCTGTCTGCCTGCCAAAACGATCAAGACTAGCACAGGAAGGCACCGCTTTCAGGAAGCAGACGTGGGGAAGAGCAGAGATGGCATCATTAGCTCTGCTGTACTCCAGCCATTCCCAGCCCACCTAGGTGCTTGGGTACAAAAGATGCCCATGACACTATTTTTCCATTTTTTCTCTTACTACAGGCAGCACCAGTCTGTTATCCGCCCCCCCCCCCCCCCCCCCCCCCCCCCCCCCCCCCCCCCCCCCCCCCCCCCCCCCCCCCCCCCCCCCCCCCCCCCCCCCCCCCCCCCCCCCCCCCCCCCCCCCCCCCCCCCCCCCCCCCCCCCCCCCCCCCCCCCCCCCCCCCCCCCCCCCCCCCCCCCCCCCCCCCCCCCCCCCCCCCCCCCCCCCCCCCCCCCCCCCCCCCCCCCCCCCCCCCCCCCCCCCCCCCCCCCCCCCCCCCCCCCCCCCCCCCCCCCCCCCCCCCCCCCCCCCCCCCCCCCCCCCCCCCCCCCCCCCCCCCCCCCCCCCCCCCCCCCCCCCCCCCCCCCCCCCCCCCCCCCCCCCCCCCCCCCCCCCCCCCCCCCCCCCCCCCCCCCCCCCCCCCCCCCCCCCCCCCCCCCCCCCCCCCCCCCCCCCCCCCCCCCCCCCCCCCCCCCCCCCCCCCCCCCCCCCCCCCCCCCCCCCCCCCCCCCCCCCCCCCCCCCCCCCCCCCCCCCCCCCCCCCCCCCCCCCCCCCCCCCCCCCCCCCCCCCCCCCCCCCCCCCCCCCCCCCCCCCCCCCCCCCCCCCCCCCCCCCCCCCCCCCCCCCCCCCCCCCCCCCCCCCCCCCCCCCCCCCCCCCCCCCCCCCCCCCCCCCCCCCCCCCCCCCCCCCCCCCCCCCCCCCCCCCCCCCCCCCCCCCCCCCCCCCCCCCCCCCCCCCCCCCCCCCCCCCCCCCCCCCCCCCCCCCCCCCCCCCCCCCCCCCCCCCCCCCCCCCCCCCCCCCCCCCCCCCCCCCCCCCCCCCCCCCCCCCCCCCCCCCCCCCCCCCCCCCCCCCCCCCCCCCCCCCCCCCCCCCCCCCCCCCCCCCCCCCCCCCCCCCCCCCCCCCCCCCCCCCCCCCCCCCCCCCCCCCCCCCCCCCCCCCCCCCCCCCCCCCCCCCCCCCCCCCCCCCCCCCCCCCCCCCCCCCCCCCCCCCCCCCCCCCCCCCCCCCCCCCCCCCCCCCCCCCCCCCCCCCCCCCCCCCCC
>NW_020799107.1:6463523-6616988 GCF_003259725.1 Athene cunicularia | reverse complement strand
AATTGCATGATTCTGCTTGATCATTGCTTTATTTATCGCACAGTTGTTTTTACACATCCATCAATCCATCATAGCAGGATTCTCAAACCAGAAACAAAGCTGGCAGCACGCCACAGAGTGGGAAACCCCGCAGAACCTGAGCATGAAGCCCCAACTCTACACAGGAGCACCCAGAAAAGGGAACTGCTCTAAACCTCACTGACTTGCACTTGTTTTCATGCTGATGCTCTCCAAGTCCCCAGCTTCAGCCCCTGCCTCACACGCTCATAATTTATCTGTTACCTTTTTTTTGCACATAAAGAACCAGAATCCAAACTCTCTGGAGTACCTTGAGCCATTCTGTTGTGCAGCAGCCTTTCCAAGACCAAAGCTGTAACCAGCTCCTAGCTGTACACCCCAGGGCAGAGAACACAGACAGTTGTTTGGCACACACCTGAGAGCTTATTTTTCCACAAGCTGCCAGCAGGCTTTTGTCCTTGGCTGAAAGGACCCATGCTGAAGACCCTTTCTCTCTTGAGACAACTAGTCACAGAAAGTCAGCACTGATGGATGACACTGATTTTATCCTTTCTTATATGGGTCTGTCATGTAGAAGCAAAAGTCATTCCTTCATTTATCCATTTCTCTTCCTAGGAAGTCTTTGGACCTTGTTAAGTAACTACACTAAAACACAGCAAGAGCATCAGCAGACAGTGTGTACAGAGGGCTATGTCACTGACAGTATTGCATACGCTGTCATTTCTATCAGTGTAAAGAGCAGGTCAAAGGCTGCTTCTTTGGCGTGTCAACTATGTACATCCTCTTTCCACTATCAGGAACTACACAAGATAGAAGAATAGTGGAGATTATCTCCTTCCCAGGTGTTCTGTAAAAATTAATCTAGGAAAGCTCTGTTTTTTTCTTTAAAGGATTTTACAGTCAGCATGAAAACATTTCAACTAAGGTTCATCAGAAGTCTTGTTTGTAGCTCTTCTTGCCAGCCCTGCTCAAACACAACTATGCATTCAGAAACAAGGATAAATGAGTCCCTAGAACTATGCAATGAACCCCTAAAACTATGACATTTCCTGCTGTTGCCCATGAATGTGGGGAGGAGCAGACTGTCGTCTAGCTGGACCATAAGGACAATCAGATATTTAATCCAGGCCACATTTAGCTGGAATTGGTGGGAGTGGCATAGCACTCATGTATCTGAGAATCCTGTTTCAAACCAGACCAGAAACACAGATCCTCTAGTCACTGCAGAAAGCAAGCTACTGCCTTTGCATAATATTCAAGCAACAAATCACATCCACAGAACCATTTAATTGCAATTAAATACATAATAGGCACAAGTTATGTTCCAACTATATAAGGCAGGGAGAGATGGAACAAAGTTCTAGAGATGACATAGAAGTGGGGGTTGGAGAAGACTGGGGGGAAAAAGTAAAAATCCAGCTTTCACTCTCAGTGTATCATACCACCCCTTCGATGAGGACTCTCCAAGCTCTGGGATGTGACTCATTTGGTAGAAGCTGCAAAACTTTTTCTTCCTTTTAGGAAAAAAGACAACAAATGTCCTCCCACCCAAATCCCACCCCACCCAAACACCTTCTTTCTGGAGAAGAGAGTGGGGATCTCTTGTTCCACTGAGTGACCAAACGTGTCTCCCTTTGCATTGCTCAGAAGAGAGCTGAAAACTGCTTCCGCTACATGCTTCTCCTTCCAGAACAAGGGTGCTCACACAAGCCAGGTTTGGGAGCCTCTCCATCAGGGCCACACTGTCTTTTGAAAGCAACAGCTGTGATTTCTGTGTGGCCACACAAATCCAGGTGAGAGGCCTTCTGCCTGCCGCTCTCATCTGATCCATTTCTCTGACTCACCCACTGTTCTCTATTATGTTCCTGCCCAGTGCAAGGAATACCCCATGAGCTGTGACAGGCACAGGATGCACATCTAGCAAATCTACCAAACATTGTAGCAGGATTTCTGGGCTTCCCTCACTTTCAGTAGCAATGCAGTTCATCAAGGTTTTATTCACAGCTTGTACTCACCTCAGTGCTCCACCACCAGAGTCTGCTAGTCAGTTACAAAATACATCACCTACCACATGCTGCTAATACGACACAACAACCATAGAAATATCACCTCTTCTCCGTTCACTTTGAAAGAATGAAACAGGTTCTTACCAGCTGCCCTCAACCATTGCTCTAGCTTTGTTCTCAACCTCTTAATCCTTCCCCTTTTAGCAGATGATACATTAGTTCTGCCTTGTGCCTGAGCACCCTTAGGAGGGTGCTTCTAATGGATAATTAACAGCAGCTAATTATTCCTTCAGGTCGTTTGACTGCATTTATTTATGAATATTGCAGCATTATGTGAAAAGTCCAGATTGCTTAGGGGTTGGGAAATTTAAGGCAGTCTACTCATTTGTATCTCCTTCCTACTGCTCAGGCTCCCAGCCATGTTCAGAGGATTCTTCTGTTAGCAAGGAAGCCTCACTGCCACTATCCAACTCTGCAGAATATGCAGAGCTCACACAGTGGCGGATACTGAAGCTCTCATTTCACCATTGTCATTGCATCTACATCTTCATGGCTTGAAATTCCTCCAGGGCAGGCATCAGAGCAGGAGGTATTGGAAGCATCCTTGCTTGAACAGGTCCAGAGCAGGCAGTGCAGGGGCAGGAAAGCCTGTGAGGTGAGGCTTCCCTGTCTCCCCACACCACAGCTCCATGTTGACAAGGCACCTGGTCCACACAGGTGGTTTGGACCAGCACTTGAACATTTTCTGGAGTATTTCTTTATTCCACCTGCAACACGGAGTTGTAGCTCCTCCCTGACCCGAGCCAGGGCAAGGGTTTAAGCACCCACCAACGGATCCAAAATAACAAACTACTTCAGGCTGTTTCCCCATTAGTTTTCAGGACAACCCCTGGAGCTCATCACCCACAGCCCCCACTGCCTTTGGTCCACGCGACCCCACCACCCTCAACAGGCTGCGGGGAGCCGGCCCCGGCCACGCTCCCCGCCGCTGCCAGCTGGGCTGAGCCCCTTAGAGCCAGCCAGGGCGCCCCCTCCGGCGATGAGGGGAGGGAGCGTGGCGCCTGCCCCTCGTGATGCCAAACCAGCAGCCGTCTGGCAACTGGTAATGGCTCCACGGTCATTTATAGCCCACCGGAGAGCAGCCGCTGGCCATGGGAGCCGTGCCGGCCCTTGGGGCTGCCACCGCCGTTTCCCCGACGAGGGACGCTCTGGGGAAGGGGGCGGCAGCCCTCAGCCCCGCCGCCCTTCACAGCACCCGGCCCACCAACGGCTGCGGCCCCTGCCCGACGGAGGGGGGAGGCTGCCCTGCTGTTCAGCCAAGCGGGAAAAATGGCGGAGCCACGATCCAAGCCTCTGGCATGCCCCCGCCAGCGGCCCAGCTTGTGACCAAGGGCTGGCTCCGGCCGCTGGCGATGCCTCTGCACACCTCCGCCGCAGGCAGCCGAAGGGAGCGGTGACAAGGGAGGGGGCGCTGGCTCAGCCGGGGCCGTCTCTGCCTGGAGACCTCAGCTGCTCAGGGCAGGGCGATGCCGAACCTCTCACCTCCAGGCTGGGGCCCCGGGATGCAGGACAGAATAATGTATTTGCACAAAGCAGGGAAATACTACCCTGCAGTACACTAGCTGTAAAAAAAAAAAAAATGATTCTTTTGGCAAGAAGTAACAGGTATTAGCAGAGAAATACGACTTAATCCGCTCTGATTTCTCCTGGCAAGGCTGACTACACAATAGCAGCGGGTGCGTGAAACTTTTTCCCATGCAGGGCAGTGACGCGCAGTGATTGAATGCAGGAGGAGCTGTATCACACAGAGAAGGTCAAACACTTGTCTAATCTGCCAGCACAGTCACAAACAGTGGAAACCAACAGAAGCAACTAGATGACAAGCGATTTTATTTTGCAAAACAATCACTATACAGCAACAAATACAATTGCAAATCGGATTGAAAAACATGAACTACCTACCACCAGCCATTCAAGAAATGCCTCTTTTATGGTAACAGGCTCTAGAATTATCAGAAAAAACACAGGTTTGTAACAGCAGACTGTATTCCTTGACATCCCAGCATACAGCATGTTTATTTGTTGGCTTTTTCTTTTTGCTAAAGTTGAAGTGGCTTTTATACGCTTGACTTTTCCAAGTGTGAAACTCATTTACCGTCCTGCAGTGGGAATTGCTGGAGTTGCAGAGGGAGTTGCTTTAGCAATCTGACTAGTGAGTGAACTCAACACACATCTAGGCTAGAAATGTACCTGTGTCGATTCTACTCTTCAAGGCATTCGCCTTTGAAGGGACATTTGTACTTGGGTTTCGAACAGTATTTGGTCCAGCATGCAAAAAACTCCTGCTCACATGTGGTAGTCCACACAGGCTGCCTTTCGACTCCCTTTGGGTCATGTGTATATAGGCAAACCTAGATTTGTAAGCAGTCATGATGAGGCTACTACTGTACCTTAGCAGAGCGTTGAATGGATAATACCATTTACTGCTGTACAGTGAAAATAGACATAGCCCTTGTGGGCACACAGCTTCCCTCATCAGTGTTAAGTTTTTCTTTTAGTGCTGCTGGACAGAGGTTTGCTCAACTTTGATTTCTTTCTGCTTGTGGTTACACAGAAACAGAACTCTGCAGATGGGGCAGAAGCACTTTTTCTTTTGTCTCTACAACTTGATGGATTATTAATTCGGGGTTCCCCCCAAGCTATCCAAACGAGGTTTCACCATTCCGTTTGTCTGGATTATCTCTGCTTTGTTACAGAGTTGGGTCTCAGACACCCAACATACCTGCTGGCTCAACATGCCTGTGGAAAAGAAACACAACGGATGCAGTTTCCAGGAAGCTGGCTCTATCTTATTTAGTGGGCATTACATATTTACAAAACTGTTGTTTTTAAAACCAACACTCTTCTTGAGAAGTTAAGATTAATATGAGCTTTTTCAGTGAACATCTAGAGTCATGTAATGTAACTTGTTGGTTTGGGGTTTTTTGTTTGTTTTTTTTAACTTAACAGCACAAAACTCTTGATTTCCTTTCATCTAACTCCACAGCATTCTAGGATTCTTTCTATGGAAGGATGATTACGATTACAAAGATCTTTGCTTGAATCAAGACAAGAAAGCTCATTTTAATGCATGAAATAAATGATTTGGTGTGTTACACCGCTCTAACTTTGGACTCATAGGTGGATTAACTAAGCTTCTTTTTCTAGAGTATGTCAATTTTAAAAGCAGAATAAAAAAAAACCCTTGAGTCCCAGGTTAACACTGTTCTCACTAGCTGGTGTTCAGCTTCAGAGACCCTGAGGTTCAGGAGTATCATAGACTCTCTCCCACACTGGCAAAAGGCATAAAAAAACTCCCAAACCACTTCAAGGCTAATTTATATTAATAGTATAATCAGAGCAATGTGGTATAAACACTGTTGTTTTTTCTGTCTGTTGTTTTTCTGGAAAAATGGGAAGAGGCTTTTAATGCATCTCACTCGACGCTGTTTCCATGTGAGTTCTTAGGATTACTCTAAGCAAAAGTATAACAAATACAAGGCAGAAATCATAATCCTCCAGATGCACACAGCATGGTTCTAAACTCACTGTCCTTTGTATAAAACAACCGACTTACAAACATTATTAGGTACTTTACAGTGTGAAAAAGCTTTTTGCAGAGCTGAAATATCGTGTGTGGGGCTGTTAGAAGTTCATCTTCAGTAAAATTTTTAGAGATGTAGCCATTTTGTTTTGTCTTTGTATTGCTCTGACAAGCTTAGCCAAAATCCCCCTTTGGTCCACTGTGTATTTACTGTCTAGTAACTACTGTGCATCTACTACCTGAATTTAATGATGGGGAATCCTGTGCTACTAATTATTCGAATCCTATCTCCACAGCCATAAAAATCTTCTCTCCGAGTCTTTTCAGACCAAACCCCAACACACACACGCACACATACAAATTAAGAAGGAAAAGAACAGATCAAAAGCTTCCAACACAGAATGTTAACCTAATACATGTATCAAGTATAGCTCAACTGACAGTGCAAAGTTTAGTCAAGAGATTTCAAAAGGAAAAGATCAAACAATCTGCAAGAATGTAAACTGGTCATTTCATAATGTCTACTGTACATATAGTATCAGCAGATTATTATCTGCTGATCAGTAATACTACCATATTACCTTCAGTGTTCTCTTAGTGTCCATAAGTCAGTGTCGGAGTTCTCACAGGTAACTCCATTAGATCGGTTGTTTATATAACTCTGCCCTTTATCTTTTATGCACACTTTTTCTTATACTTTTTATAGTCAATATAATCCCACTTTGCTCAGATTTTAAGATACCCTATTTATTGATGAATCGCTATGGCAACTCAGTCTAGGGAGCTCATTTTATTTATGCACGTACTATAATTTACAGGCATCTCTGTTATGTTTTACACTGTTATCTGAGTGCCTGAGTGTATACATGAGACATCACTAAAGGAGTGGAAACAACACCTTAATACTGTTTTCTGTGTTTCAACTTTAGCAAAAGAAAAAAAAAAAATCTAACATTCACTGTTACTACAGGAGTGAAAGAAAGAAAGAAAGAAAGAAAGAAAGAAAGAAAGAAAGAAAGAAAGAAAGAGAACAAACCAGAACCAAACTATTGTGGATTTTTTTAAAATTCCAGAATCCAAACTTAGCCCATCTTTGGAGACCCTTTTACAAACATCTGGACCCCACAAAAATCGTATCTTTGTGAAGAAAGGGAGGGAAGGGAAGAAGGAAGAAATCTTTTTTTCTAGCATCACAGAAGAGACTTGCATCTGGCACTAAAACAGGGTCACGGCTTTTAGTTGTTACAGAAAGCAACTTCATGCTAAAATTTTCATCTTTTTAAATGTATTCTCATGAATAGGGAAAAAAAACCCCGCTAACATCTACTTTTACATACCTAAAATTGCAACACCAAAGGGTGCAAGAGACACAGATACTGTGAATAAAGAAGTAGAATATTCAAGTATATGAGGAGGGCGTATCACAAATGGCCACAGAGAAATATATATATCTATAATACTGTATCAAACAGATGGAAAGGATGTGAAACCGGCGGTGCGTACACAAATCTAGCCGCTTAACCAACTTTCTAATCAGACACAAGTCTGTTGGGGTGGAAGTGCTTGCTTCAACAGCTTTTTTTATGTCACTTCCCCAAGCATGGTTCAAATGTTTTCAACTACTATTTTTAGTTATTCGTTAAATAATTTATTGGCTTTTCAGCTATACACTGACATTATTAACCAGGTCCAAAAAAATGTTAATAACTTAATTCAACTTTTGTTCTACTCATTTATACAAAATAACTTTTTTTTTTTTTAATTAAACTTGAATTTCTCTATATGCCCTTCCTTCTGGTAAGCAGACTGTTAATTTAACCTGTAATAACTTACAATGGGCAACTTTTTGTATTTCCCCATTTATCAACAGAACAGTGAAATGAGCAACTTCAGATATTAACAAGGCTCTTCAGAAAGAGGTGGATGGCCTTCAGGCACATGAAAGGTAAAAATGTGTTTTATCATAGTACGGTACTCCATGCAAGACAGAGCAGAGCAACAATAATTGTCCAATGTAACATACTGCAGTTGTATACCCATATAAAGCCAGTGTCTTCCTGTTGTAAATGGAGATCAGGCCAATTTCTGCATCTATTTAAATTATTTTTTTCTGTTTTTTTAACTGTATGGTAACTACAAGTCTTGGGATGTGACTTAGTTTTAGACATGGTAAAGAATGAATGTAACACCTGCTCTGAGCCCATTCCTGCCAAGAGCTCATGCCTAAATATTATTACTTCATACAACGCAAAATGAGCAAATTCATAAGCCCTGCTTAGCCAGGGCTGCCGTGACATCTTCAGCAAGGGTAGCAAGCTGGGGCGATTCGAGCAGGTTGATGCTTCCAGAGGACGAGACGTTGCTGAGTCTGCGTGGCGAAGCCACACTGGATCTGCCCGGTGACTGCGTGATGATCTCGGCCCCATGATCGACACGGGCTTTAGCGTGCTCTCTGAAGTTTAGCTTCTGGCTGTCAATCTGCTCCAGGAAAGCAAAAAATTGGACATGTTATATAGTCACCAAATTATCTTGTTATAGATCATCATTTGGGTCTCGTTTTGTTTACTTTTAAGAACTCTTAGAAGGACTGAAGCTTCTTCACTCCTTAGAATAGTAGAAACTGGATATTTTTTTCACCTGGTTTAATATACGCTGACTTACTATGTTACATTATCTTACTATTTCTATCTCTGATGGATGCTTTAATAAGCAGTACCATTGTTCCTAGCTGTATGAATTTAATAGACATTTTATGGGCACTGAAGTTTTCTGGGAGTGATCTTACTTTCAAGATGATTTGCTCCTGTTTCACAAAGCAGTCCCAATCCTCTAGGTTACCTATACTATGAATTTATTAGAGCATACCTCATGCTGTACAACAGTCCCAAACAAAGTTTATCTTTAGGAGGAAAGCCAGTGCACAAACTACAGGACATTTCACTGTAAAATTCACTCTCAGATTAGATGTGGATGTGAGATTGGTCATTCCAAATTCCAAAGGGAACAAACGGTATGTGAAAGTGCTTGAAGGACAACAAACAGATGTTTCCTACTCAATTCAGAACCATCGTTGAATTCACAGCTAATAATTTCACTGGGCTAGGGGCACAGCAGTAGCCTTCTCTCTGATGGGTGTCCCCTTACCTTGACGTTACCACCGCCAGGTACGTGGTGGGCATTTTCCAGGGAACCAACTTTAGCCTGAGCTTTTTCTTTGAAATCCAGTTTCACACTCTCAATTTTCACACGCCCACCTCCTACACAGAAAATGGAAATACAGATTAAGAGGCTAGAATGGCTCAGGAGGAGGCCTGATCTGATGCACATGGGTGCACTCACTTTATTTCCCTTTTAGTTGAGACCTAAGGGTTTTAGAGAAGCACAGAATACCACGCTGCGTGTTCAGGTCAATATAAAAATCTTCAACACATATTCAAACTGTAAGCATGTGCTGCAGCCATACTGATTCTGATTTTCATGGGATTTAAGCACATGATTAAGTATTTTTCTGACTTCAGTTTGCATTTCAGTATCTTACCAAACTGACATTATGCCACCACAGCATCCTTCTACATCATTTATCTCCTCTCTAAAATAGGTGGTCCCATACCTTTATATCTTTATATATTTAGTTAAGAATGTTATTTTTATTACTGAAGTGTATTTACCTTCTCTTGGGCTATAAAAGAGAATGGTATCATGCATAATTTCTCCTTCACACAGCAGGATTAGACCTTTGCTAATCCTAGAAATTTCTACGATACCTGGCTTGTGGTGGATATTCTTGAGTGAGCCACACTTGGAAGTCACATGACTCAAGTCAATCTTCTTGGTTACGATTTGTACCTGTCAAAAGCACACACACACACAAATTACAGGAATGAAAAGAATAAAATAAGTAAATAAAAAGCCAAGCCCTGCCGAGGAAAAGCCCAAGCCTCTACAAACCACTGGAAAAGGAGAGATGGTTAGTAGAGAACAGAGCATGCCACAAAGGAGGAAACATCTGAATTAATACAGCAAGCTTCCTTCCCACCTAGGGAAAGACAGATCTGGGTTAAGCTTTACTATTTGCGAAACAAAGAGGAGAGCAAAGCAGATCAGCTTGTGGGTTCTTTCTAAAATGTTTCAGAGCCTCCTCTGAGGGTGGGTGCTCTGAAGCCCTGCATGCAGCAGGACCCATCCTGTTTGCTTCTGCTCTTGCATGTGCATCCTGGTAACTAGGAATATTTTGGTGACTGTTTTTTTGTGTTTTTTTTTTTCCTCTCTACCATCTGTTTTCTATTTTTCCACATCTAAATACAGTATGCATTTCATGTCAAACCACTATGGAGAATCTGATGAATCTCCCACTGTGACTCCTGATCTGTACCTGAGCTGGTCGGTGTTCAGCCAGCTGGCTGGGTGGTGCTCACTGGAGAGCAGGGGCACTGCTCTGCTCAGCCAGGCAGCAGCACAGGCACCCTCCCTCCTGCTACCAGCCGCGTTGCCATGCCTGCACTGAGCCCAGCTTGGGAACAGCCACAGAGCCCCACTCCTGCCTTGCTGCGCTCCCAAACAGCTCCCAGATGTGGCCCACAATCACACTGACTGTGTTTGCTGATCTGAAGGAGCTGCAGCCCCTTCAGGCCCGACAGGAGCTCCACAATGACTGCAATGCCACTGGTTTGCTCACATCACCAGCAGTGACTTAAGCCAGCACTGGTGGCTGTACTGAATCTGTTTGGATCAGACGTGCCCACACCATCAGCTCCTCCATCTGATGGGAGATCATTTCCTCTGGGGGGTCACAGCTGCCTTAAGCTATTCCAGCATGACTGCTAGAACTAATGGGTGGCTGGTCGAACCCTGAGCAACCTCAGTTTGTTATACTGGAATAACGCTGTGGCAACAGCACTCAGCACACTGGCCGATCACACGCTCTCTCCGAGCTTTCTTTGACCTTATGTCTTATTTTTCTTCTTCCCTCTGATGCATGCACATAACTGAAACATCAGCTGAGGAAGGACTGATGCACTGAAGACATCTGACTGTGAGGCTGGAGTCTCACTGTGAGCAGTATTCTCTTTCTGGAAATTATTTTCTTGGGCCACTCCTATGAAAGGCACTGAACCATTTTGGCTCACACTGGACTTTTACTGTCAGCACCCTTGGGCGTTTAGCGATAACCCTTCTTTTCTCATTGCTTTTTCCTGTCCAACTTCTGGAAATGTGTTGTGCTCTGTGAAGATCAGGAAGCTACCACTGCATACACAGGGCTCACACGACTACCAGACCAGACTCACATGTGAAACAGCAGCGAGAGGAAAGTAGTGCTCAGAGGAAGGGAGACAGAAGGGTCTGGCTGTGCAAAGTGGGTCACCACAGTGGAGATGCCTGTTCACAGGGTGTCCGTACTACTTACATTTCCTCCCCCTGCAGAATGTTTGATGTTATCTCTGGAACCACACCGGGATTGAATATCGCTAAAATCGATCTTCTTGTTTAAAATCCTAACCTAAAAGGAATCGGAGGTAACTTACTATATACCGTATACACACTCCATCAGAGCACAGGACAAGGGAACCAGGGTAATTTTGCCTCCTGCTGTGACTCCTTCTTCTGCCACTTGTATTGAAATGTGAGAAAGTAAACCATGCCAGTCTCTGTGCTTAGTATGTTAACACAGCTTATATGCAAACACACTACAATGCTCTTTTTTCAACCTCATGAGGTGGTGACGAAATACAAAGATGAAAGGTTTTAATTGGGAGATATAGCAAGTGGCTTTCCCCTGAAAACTCAAAGAACTCCGTGCTTGCCTGGACACTGTCCTTGGACAGCCTGTCCTAGGTTCTGGAGCGATGGCCAGTGTTTCTGCTGAATTGTCACAAGGAGAAGATGGAAACCCTCCTTCTCACAGCTCAGCACTCCAGCCTTTGATGCAGAAATCCCAGAGCCAGCCAACTCAGACAAAGGTTGAAATCCCGAGGTATTTCACCCCTCCTATTGCCATACAGCCACCACGTTCATACAACACACCTCAAAGGGTCTTGGGAAAGGGGACTGACAAAATTAATTAAACTGAAGTCAGAGCTCTGTACTGGTCTCTCTCTTTACTGTCATCTACTAAAGGGCAATGCAGAAAACACCAGCATCTGGAAACCTAGAGCTGCAATCACTGCTTCCTGATTTCTGGTGCTGGCCATAAAGTTGGTCACCTGGTGCTAGCAGTGCTGTGCTTCTCCCCCATGCTCTTTGTTTCTGGTAAAACAAGTACTTGACTTTCCCTTGATGGTGCCATCCTTACTTACAGATGCCAGGAGCCCCCATTTGTTACCTTAGCCACAGATGCACCGAAGGCATATGGCAGTGTGTGGAGGCGAACTCTGTGAAGGGCAGGCCATGCTGTCCTGTGCTTGACCCCTGTCTTGACCCCCATGCCAAAGCAGTTGTCCCACCTGGCAGAACTCAGGTGCCGCCAGTGAATGATGTGCTGCTGGATGGCAGTTACCAGAGGCAGAGACAACTGGGTGCAGCATACACACCCGACAGATACCACTTCCAGACTTCTTTCTGAGCAAAGGCAGGGGATTGTGCTCACCAGTATTAGGCTTTTCAGGTGTGTAAGAAAGCATTTCTGGCTAAGACAGTGCCTGCTGCCTTTGCACCAGGAGCTTTTACTAACACAAAGAGTGCCACCTGTGCAGCATATTCTTTCTCTGGGTTAAACACAAAGTCTTTATTCCAATGTTATGTTGGATTTTATTTACCTCTATGCTATTAATATACAATATTGATTTACACTCTTTCCTATACAGAAAGCCACAGAATTTTGGATGTTATCTATTTATTTTGTTAAATGGCATTTGTAGAGCCTTCACTAACATATTACTTAGCACAGTCCTGTTGGCTGCTGTTGTAGGTAAACCGACAGCAACCAAACAATACTGATACAAGAGAGGGAAAGATACACCAGGGTACCTTACTGCATGCAGCTGCTTATCACTCCAGGAGCACAAAGCAGCTGCAAACCAGCTGAAGTGGTCAGTGGGAGGAAGAAGAACCCTGTACAGTTTCTGCTTCCTGGCTTCAAGTCCCCGAATCGCCCCAGGCTCCCTGATAAATCTGAAACAAATCACTCCCCTCTGTGACTCACCTCTCTAAACTAGGGTAAGACTATTTGCCCCTTTACAGGGGTATTGGATTTTGCAGCTCTTGCCTCCTGCAGTGGGGATCATGTCACATTTAGATAATGAACTGAATCCTCTGGCACTGAGCACCTGGAGTACACCCTTGACTTAAGCCCAGTAAACTCCAAGAAGAAATTTTCAGAGGGTCTCACTTTAAAGCTAATGTGAAGAATTTAGTCACAGCAAGCTGTTTCATGGGTCCCCCTCATTACACATGACATAACCACTACATCAGTCAAACCATTGGGATGTTAAGTGTTCTCTCACTTTAATTAGCAAAGATTTGTGGTGATGACAGCACCAGAAAACTCCACAACTGATAAGTCACCTTCAGAAGGGCATCTTCAATAGGCAAACTGATTTCCTTCTCCCTCCTATCTGCTTAGTCCAAACTAATGTACACTGAAACATGAAAGCAAATGCCTTTGGAGTTTTATCCTTGTGCTTTCTCTCAATATACTATTTGTTTTAAAATGTAGCCCAGTACAAGACAGGTGTCATATCAGTTACAGAAACACACATCAGACGTGCAGTCAGATCTGGCTCCCAGAGAGCTTCAGGCCAGACACTCCTGGGTAAAACAGAAAGCCTTCCTAGCACTTTCTGAGCACATCTCTCAGCAGTGGATCAGCATCACCTCTTAGCAGTGGCCACAGGGATGCATTTGCTCTGAAAATGCTGATTTAGGGGTCATGGCAAGACCTCAGCACCATGGACTGGGGGCATGTAGCTTAAAATAGAGCCAAAGCAAGGTGATAAGTTGAGAAGGTGCCTTTGATCAAGTGCCTAAAGGCTGATTTGCACCAAGAAGTCTGACAGTTTATGAGTCTTACGGCCCATGGACCTGGCTAGCAGATACGTGAAGGACCAATCATCTCAATTATCCTCTCTGTCTCACTGGGTGAAACGTGCCCCTGTGTAGTGGGGCCAGCAGCGGACCTATGTATCATTTATGTCCTATGCTGAGGGCTGAATTGAGCCGAGTCATCTGGCACAGGGATGAACTGATCCAGGTTTTCCCTGATGATCTATTTCTTCCTTTCCTGGAATGTATAAATATTTAAATCACGACTGCCCTCTATAACGAAGTGTTCCACAAACTAATGGAGCCTTGTTTCCTATAGATTAAGGCTTTAAACTGCTTAATCCCTTCACCCTATATTCTTCAGCAAGCCCTAACTCCTCTTGCCAGCAATATCTCCCAAGCTTTCTCCCAGGACTGGTAGACTGGGCAAATAGAAGCCAATACACAGCCGGTCAGCCATTTGCTGTCTCTGACTGTAGAGAAGGGCTGAGTTATCACTGCCTTTACCCCAATGACAGCGTTATGCTGAGTCTCCATTTTGTACCCTGTCAACAACTATCACCCAACTTGGAGGGGCTGCCTGTGTTTCTGACCACAGCTCCTTTGCCAGCACTATTTGAAATTGGCCAACAAGTTACAAATGAGTTGAAGAAGGCTGGGACTGCCAGCCAGACATCATGACTGCACAAGTTTTGTTTCCTTTGAGAAATCAGACTGTAAACATGAGAGGGAGAGTACCAGAGAGGGACAGGAACTATTTAGGCTAAAGAGAAACTTTGGCTTGCAAACAAAGAATGTAAACTGACTGTGAATTATGTGAAGCTGGAATCTACAGGGAAATTTGTAACTATCAGAGCAGGGAAGCTCAGGAACTGCAGCCCAAGGGAACAGAGCTACAACAAGAAAATGGTAAGCTTCTATTATGGCACTTGATGAAAGGAATTAGATGATGCAGCTGCCTGTGATAGAGACAGCATGAACACCATGACTCACCAGGAAGGTTTCCGTGTTCCTGAATGTGTATGTACATCTTGTGTGGGAGTGGAGGTGTGGTAGGGATGTACATATATGCACCTCAATTGTGCTGCACATTAAATGAAAGATCAAGCCTGCTCATGCTCTCATTCAGAAAAGGGAACATTTCAGTCTGTGGCAGAAACAGGACTGCTTTCTATTCACATTCACTAAACATTCCAACAAGACAATGTCCTGACAGAGTCCCTCACAACACCTGTGCTGACCTGCCAGTCTGAAATGGTACATTCTCTTCTGATCTGATGATGGCTTGTCCAGGTGGGCAGGGCCTGGAAGTCAGTACAAAGATCAGGACCAAGCTGAGGTTCTTCAGCATTTGTCATATTCACGTGAAGTTAAACCACAGTGGAAAAATGAAGCCTTACAGGCAATGCTGCATTTATTCCACAAAACCACATTGCCCAAGTTAAAACTGGCTTCTGTCTGAAGCTCTGAGAGACCTTGCCTCCACTCTGTCCTCTGATGACTCTTCAACAGTGGCCCAGAACTGAAGCCCTGGGCAGACTGTGTGCCGTTGTGCACACTATAGTGTCACTAACTCACACCACTGCTAGGTAGCCTCCATCAGGAGTGAGACACTGTGCTTCAATACCTCCTGTGCTGTCTGAATGCTGTATGTCGAAGTACAGGCAGATGCAGGACATTTATGGGTAGCCTGCTAGGAAACCAAGCATCAAAGGTATTTTTCTCAGAGCTCATTTAGACGAGGCATATATTGATCTGCACTCAGCGGGGGTAAACTAACTCCTTTCCTACACAGAGCAGCCTGAATAGCAATCTAAACAGGAAGGGGCTGAGGTCCAAGGGCAACATCTACACCAGACCAGAGAGGATGTTTTTTGGGTAAACTGGCTGACATGAGGAAGAGAGACAGGCTAGCAACACCTGTGAATCTCCCAGTCAGTCATATGCCTCCCTAAAGCTGTTCACAGAAAGTGAATTTGGATTTCAAAGTCTCTATATACAACACTCTCCAGTCCAGGGGTCTAGAGCAGGCCCTCCTCTCTCAGTACTGTACTGCTGGTTCAAGATGAGCAGAAACTTCTAGAAACACTGAGTGGAAGGCAGAGAAATGCAAGAATGAATTTAGTTCAGTTGTGCCTCACTGCTAAAGACATCAATGACTGAAGCCTGGTTATGAAAGAGAAAGAATTATGTTCCATTGCTGACTAGAATCATTCAGTCCAGCTACTTTTCACAAGATGGAAAGCCCCTAACTTAACAGCATCCAAGCAGAGAATCCATAAATAGCTTCCCTCCCATGATGTACTACAACTGGTACACACCAAAACAAAGATACTTGAAGAACAAAAATTATGATACTGATGAAATTACAGACTCTGAATATATTTTCCAAGAAGCTGATGATTTATGTTCTCCCTGCCTTGCAATTATGGCCTCTGAGAAGCTCTACCACAAACACTGTGCTAAAGATTTAAAAATACCCTAGCTTGGCTCCACTTGTTGTTTGAACATGTTGTGGGGCTGTGACATTGGGAAAAGCTCCCAGACTTGTAACAACTTATCAAAAAGGGCAAGTTCCTCCTACCTACCACTGCATCACAATAATTTGACAGAGCTACCTCCCAGGAACTAGACATTATTTCAGTGTTTGTTCTGATTAACACAGCGATTGAGTGAGACAAGAACTGGTCTTGCATAGGACGCAAGGTTAAGGTTAAAATCTGATTAGAATCAAGAGGCAGTTCTAAGCACTTCCAAATCTACATGCTGCCAAGGGCAGATGATACTACAGTTTTCAAGCTCCTGGCAGAGGCTGCAGATAGAGGAAAGGGAAGGGTATTTATTTGGCCTAGCAAAGCCCTTGAAGAGAAAGACTGTGCTTCAGACTTTCCACATCTACAAACAGAGCTTGTGATCATGTTCAGCCTTTGCTCTATTGAAATTAGTGGATACACACACCAGTGAAGCTGCCAGCCTACAAGCTAGTGAGATTCAAAGTAAAAGGCAAAACAATGCACCATCCTCATCTAGCTCTTAGGTAAAGGGTGAACAAGGTAAATTCATTTCTGACTTTTAAAAACATACCCAGAGGCAGAGACTGAGCATGCAATATTTCAGCCTGAACAGTTAAACTGTGAAACTATCGCAAACAACTGAAAATAGGAACTTTCAATGGAAGTATCAATATAAGAGATGTCTTGCAATTGGCCATGTCTTTAATACTTGCATAAAACAACAATAGCTGATTTACAAGCTTCTTTCTACCCACTTGCAAATTGCTGTATTCATCTAATTAATAAGGTGGCCACACTGAACTAGGCATGTCCCTACCAATAAAGGCAGAAAAGGCCTACAGAGAAACACTGAGAGGTTTTACATAATTGTGCTAGGAAATCCAACGCAAAGTGACCATTTTCCGTGCCAAAGAGTTTACAGTCAAGAGACAACAGCCAAATTTAACAGGCAGCTCAAGAAAGTTCAAGATTCATGTCAGATGAACTGTAACATGTTCTGTAATCATACTCCTCACTAAATCTGGGGAGCTGATCAAAAGAATGGTAAAAGAAATTGAAGGAGATTCTCACACACCAAATAAAGATCCTAGGAGCTTAATTAACTCACCTAAAACACAGGATTCTTGTTTCAGTATCATAGTTTCCAAATCAGTTGTCTGATCTTTAAGAAGGGATGAGCTTTGAGTCACTACATCTAGATTTTCTTTACTCCAGCATAATGGAGAAAATTAGGTTGTTTAATTCAAGTTCAGAAAGGTGTTAATCTCGTCATGCAAGCTGGCTTTCCCAAAGCTCAGCAGATATGTCCCTTGGCATCTCTTTTTATTGGTCAAATCCAGATTTCCAAGATAAAAAAAAAGCTTTTTATCATTTTCTTTCCTGTCCTTTCCCATCTAGAAAAATAAACTTTTTTCCCACCTTTCTGTGCAAAGCAGAACACTATTATATGACCAAAGAGCTCTGATCCAGATTATGTATTGCCTGAACATTTTTCCCAAAAGAACAACCTTCCCCATTTTATTGCTAAAATCTAGACTAGTTAAAGCTCAGCCGAAAATGCCTCCTCTGCTGAACTTGCTGCTAGGATGACTCAGACTTTCACAGGAATTTATGTCCTGATAATTTCAATCTACTCTAGAAACCTTTGCTATCAACGAGAGACCAGCAACACAGGATTTGTCTCCTCTAACATTAGCCAGCTAAGAGTTGGAACTGGTCGCTTAAGTTGTCGCTGTAGTCAGTGGAAAGATACTGAATCCTCCAGAAAGTGATACCTTCAGCTCCAGTTAGATCGAACACACGCCATCAACTGGCAGAAATCAGTGCACTGCTGCTAACTGCCTTCAAAAGAGGGAGAAGCACTGGCTAACGGCTGCTGTAGTCAGTGGAAGTTTTGTCAGTGGCTAAAGCCCCATCGGATAGCTTGTGACCCTCCTGATGGTGGTTCCCAGTTTGTCCTCAATAAGCATGATGCACATTTTATGGATGGTTGAGGCAGAGCAGTGAATTTAGTCTGTCCCAGCCACACTTTGTCAGATCTGGATAGAAAGTCCTCATTCCCTGCTCCTTCTGGACAGAAAGTCCTCATTCCCTGCTCAAACACCTTTCCTCAAAGAAACTTCCTGAAACTTGCTAGAGCCTTGCTTCATTTTTCTAAAATATGAGTCAGGAAGATTTTGCTTTTTATCCAGAATAACTCCAGGCTTAACTGTACAGACTGTACTCAGGCAAGCCTTCCATTAAATAAGTCTGAACACAGGAGCTGCAAGATGTTATTTCTGTATAATCTGCAATGATCAGCCAAAATTCTAAATTTCAGAAACTTAAACATTATGTTTTGGAGTTGTTATAGAGTTTTGAAGGTGTGCCTGAAACTTGTAATTTCTCTTTGCATTTGCAGATCTGCAATTAACAAGAGATGAATTAGGTTCTAATTTTCAGTCCAGAACAAAGCCCTCCAAAAAAAAAAAAAAAAAAAAAAAAGCAGCAGACGGTCTGACAGAGCTTACTTCATTTTACAGTTGTGAACTGTTGACTTGGTAAATTCACAAAATTATTCCAATGAATGAAGCTAACAGTGTGGAAGCAAGGAAGCAATTGCCTCCCAGTCTCTCATTAGTGAAGTACTTTAACAACAGCTGTTAGAATGTCAATCCACATCTCCCTGTACAGCAGCTTCCTGTTGGGGAAAGCACCAAAGCTTAAACCTTAGAAGCTCATTTATGTTCATCACTGTCCTGACCAGGGATGTTCTCTTAACTTGGGCCAAAGTGGTTTTGACTCAACTATGCCACACATCACAATGGACTGGAGAAGTGCATGATGTGCCAGAGGGGATGGGTGACTGGGACACTGAAACAGCTCAGATTGCACTTATTGTTAAGCCTATATTCTTCACCATCTTTTAGGACACTCTTCATCAGCCAGTGCACCAATAGCACATAATCTAGACCTTCAGATTAATTTTTGGGCAGCCATCAGTGTTCATGATGTGGTGCAAAGACATGTGAAACAGGAGGAAGAGGAGTTATGAGATGTCATCTCAAGGGGAATTTGCTGAATCCCCTTTTGACCTGCAGTTCTTCCAGGAGGTGCTCAGCTCTGGTGCACCACCAGACCCACCTGTCTCTGCGCTGACTGCATCCTAGCAGGCTGTAGCTGAGGCAGGGAACACTTCAGGAGCTTACTGTTCTCTGCAGACTGGGTCGTAAATTGGGATGATGGGCATGTGCAGGGGTGTGCTGTGGGGGTGATCTCTCCTGCCATCCAAACTGATTTTGAAGCTAACAAAAAATTGTGCAAAAAAGATGACAGATATCCATCCAAGCCTCCTCCTCTGCCCAGCCCTGAAATGTCTTATCCTTCCCTGTGCTGGTCTATTTTATCATCTAATGCAGATGCCTGTTGTCCTTGCCAGCATTTTTGTGGTTTCTGGACAGGTTCTACTGAATAGTGGTGTCACCAATTTATTCAGATTTTCTGACTCATGACTAATTGCACTTTGTTTTCCACAGTTTGGGGAAGATGGTTAAGTTCTTCCTTAATCTTCTCAAAAATCTTCAAGGAACTCTCATTCTTCAACATGGCTTAGGTATATAATTTTTCTATAAGTCACCTTACTTCTTTCAAGATGCCTGGCTGTTACTATAGTCAGTGATATTTTAAACCTTATGCATGGCATTTTAGTTTGTATGGCTTCATTCACTTTGATGAAGCTACACGGATTCACATTCACTGAAGTTCTTGCCCATGGCTGACATTTTTGGTATATGTTTTAAGATTAAATTAAAAGAAATCTAGGTTGGCTTTATCCTCAGTTGCTGGCCTATGATGCTTTATAAATACTCTGCCTGGTCAGTAACAAAAAGATTCAGTTAGTGGACTTCTGTACTCCAATATGGTAAAAACCATATCCATAGACAGAATTTCAAGAAGAAAAAAATCTGAACAGAAAAGAAAAACCTCAGCCTTGGCATCTGAAACAGATTTCCAACCCCTTCCCCCAGTTCCCCCATGCTTCCCTTGGGCTGTCTGAGAAATGACAGATGCAAATGGGTTACTTTTGAAAGCACAGCATTTCCTCCACAGCTGATGCGGTGCGAAAATCCATCTGAAGCCCAGCAGACATACCCATGAGCAAGTCGCCTCTGAGCTTTGCCAAGAATGATACATTTCACCATACTCTACTATAAAGAGAAAACCAGACAACCACCTACTGGCTGTATCACAGACCAGAGAAGCCCTCATTTCTCCAGACTGCAGAATACCAATTAAACACCTCTCAAGCCATCTATTCCTAGTAGAAGTTTAATGCAGTGCAAAGTTAGCTTGCTTCTTCCCCCAGAAGCATACTCTCCTTCCCCCACACACACCCTGTCAGGTGATTTCTCTCCTTTGCTTTGTTTCTGTGGCTGGCAAGTCAGAGCTGAAGTAAAATCGATTTGCTGTCTGATGAGCTTCTGATGAAATTCAAGGCTGAAGCACTGTATTTCTTGTTTTATTTAGTATTCAAACATCCCTTGCTTCTTCAGTTCTGCACCTCAGCCTCTGGCAGTTTCAGTGTGTGGCTGCTTTCTCTAGGAGAGCTGTAAGCTAAGAAGAAACCTTGTGCTAGGTTCAGATATGCCTCTGGTAAAAGAATAGTCTGTCTCCAAATGATACTTTTGGCCTGCATATCTGTATTCCTTCAGTGATTTGCACGTCATGTTTATGTACTTAACTTGCTACACTGGCTTTTTGTCTGCCTGTTTTTCCTGTGGTTATTGCTATCAGTACTTCCAGTTCAGGTTATAAAACTTGAGCAGCTTTCTGTTTGTTTCACGTGTCATCGCTAAAAGCAGATAGCAGATAACAGCTCATTTCAGCCAGTGCAATATTTGCCACCAGACATTTAAGAAGTGAACAGATGCAAGGAAATGAAATTAGCTTTCATGTGTTCCTCTCACAGACCCTATAAAATTCAACTGCAGAAACTGGAAAAGAACTAATCCTAAAAACCTCTTGTCTAGACTAAGCAACTATGGCATAAAGGAGACGTAAAGGAAAAATTCAGCGAGTTTCTCTTTGCCCAACCCACAGCTCAGTGGCCACATACCACTGGGAATTAAAAAAAGCTTTAGTTTCAGTGATGTTGCATCCACCCATCAGATTTCCCCTGTGATCCCCAGAAGACTGAAATGCCGACTGCTGTGCCACCCTTCACTACCTAGCAAAGGCTCTGTGAACTGCTAAGGAAATGTAGCTGTCCAAGCATGGTGTTTACAAAGAAATACAATTTGCTGTGGCCCCTTGGTCTTACATGGTTGTTACAGTCCACAGAGAGTAAGAGGGAGAAGGACAGGCTAACACGGTGCTGGTTTCAAGCCCCATGTCCAGCAGCTGGGCTTGTTAGGAGGAACAGTCCGAACTTGTGTTCTGAGCCTCCTGGAGCCCCCTGCACACTGTGACCATCTGCCACAAAATACATCAAATGGGACTTAAGTCCCATATAAAACAATGATACAAATACTTGTCAAGATAAAGGCAGAAGAACCTTTGCTGAGGCATTATCTTCTTGACTTCATCTGAGTAACTGGCTACTGTCCAAATCTGACAAAACACTGAAAGTGTTAATTTACCATGAAAACAGGATCAGCACCTAAGAGATACCTTACTGTTTAAAATATGAGCCTGTTGTGTTTTTTCCCCTGGAAGATTTGCAGTAGGCATAGGGGTGCAACGTTAAGTTTTGTTCCAATTTATTATTTTTTTCTGAGACAGCATTAGGCAAACCTCGCTGTTCTGTATGTTCCACTATGAATTCCAAAACTCAGATATATATATATAAGTATCTGATCTGGAAACACTGTGCAACACGGCTTTCTGGAATGTCTTATTTTCAGGACAGCTGAATGGAGAAGCATGTTACCCCAATGTCCTATCTCTAGAGGTAGTTGAGAAGTGAACCTTTCATAAAGCACTCACATTGCCACTGATGTAACTCAGCGATCTCAGGGAAGTAAAAGGGAGCTGGGGGCACTGGGTGTTCTCATTGTGGGGTTGCGTCCAGAATCAATATGAAATGCAGAGGTACTTTTTACAAAAAATAAATCAACATAATTGTGTACATCCACAGGACTGAGTTGTTCATATTTTTAGCATAAATGTTTTAAAACTACATTATCTTTTCCCATTCAGCCTCTTTGTTTGTAAATAAAATAGTATTTCTTTCAGGTTATAAATGGTTTCACAACTCTTTAAACGTTCATAGAATGGACCACTTCATCCTGTAAAGCTAGAACAACAGCTCTTCCAAACAGAAAGACAAACAGATTGCTTGGACATGATTTTGGCTTTTAATGCCATCTGTGTTACCATTTCTGCATTGCCCAGAAATGAGAGAAGACTCTTTCAGCTCTGGCCATAGCTTTGCTTGGTAGGGCATCAAGCAGAGACACTTCAGAGGAAGGTATAAACAACACTATACCTTGGGAAGATTTATGGTACTTCCTATCTGATCTTTCCTCAGTCCCCAAAAGCTTCTGCTTAGCTTAAAAGCCTGCATATTTACTGTCCTTTCCGAAGTTTGGTAAATTCTGTCTGTAGTAATAAGGGATTTTCCTACCCTACACACATGTTCAGTCTTTAGCCAAAAGCAATCTTCATGACAATGCACTTCATTGCTTAACTCTGCAAGGTAAGAAAATATCTTTTTTTTTTTTTTAGCTTTCAATAACATCACCATGTCCCTGAATTCTTGTTCTCTCAGACAGTAAGAACAGAAAATCCTGATTTGCCTTATTACACATTCACCTTTTCTTAGATACATTCTCCAGCTTATACAATCTAAGCTCTGTTCCTCCTTATTCAAACCCTTCAGCAAGAAAAACAGCAACGTCTTACATTTGTCCCCTCCCATCATCTTTACCCTGGCGTGAATTTACCAGGTTGGAGGCTGCAACCCTCATTAACACCATCCAGCACAACACACATATCATGTAAAATGACACAGGAAAAGGTCATGGTGCTGTGCAATACTGCCAACATCTATCTAGGTTGAATTTGAACTTGCTTGAATTAAAACAAACATCTTTCATTTGCTGATACTGATGAAGACAAAGCAAGCAGCAACTGCTGAGACTCAGGCTGAAACATATCTGTGGTGTGGAATGCAACATCTTGTTTGAAATTTTTCAGCTGATCTCAGTGAGGCACTGTTAGTTTCCAGGTGACAAAATACTTTCTGAAGATTGTCCTGGCCCCTGCCAATTAACGTCACTTTAACGACCAATGCATACAGACAACAGAAGCAGCATTTGCAAGGCAACTCAAAGTGGCTCTCATTCCATACCTATCCCAAAGGTACACACATAAGACTAAAGCACATAGAGATGAACATAAAGAGTGGAATCCTTACCTGCCCCCCTTTAGGCTGGTATTTGATGTTATCTGTTGATCCAATTTTGGACCTGACATTCTTGAGGTCAGGTAGAGGCTGATTAATAACTCGTAGCTGCTTCGGAGTGGCTGGAGATTTAGGAGGAGTGCGAATTATAGCAACTTTTTTCTCAGTAGGTACCAGTATGGCAGATTTGGGGGTCCCAGGAGTATGTGGGGTTCTGGAGTAGCTGGGTGTTCCTGGAGTGCCTGGGGTACGGGAGGCATAGCTTGGTGGTGTCCCTGGAGTGATGGCAGTGGAGCCAGGAGTAGTGGGAGTAGAAGTTCCACTTTTTCCTGTTCTGCTACGAATTGGCTCTGATCCTACATGCAAGAAAAAAAACACATTAGACCTACAGAAATACAGCTCTTCCCTCTCTACCTCTTAAGACTGCATACCCCTGTGTGACAGGCAAGACACAGCTCTAAGATGGCTGTGCTAGTGCTGGAACAGCAGACTGGGTGTTTGTCCTCGTGTCTTGCTTTGCTAATCAACCTGCCAGGAGTTACCTTGTCATGTGTGGCTGAGCTGGTAGATTGCCCATATGGTGACAGAGCTCTCTGTTCTGTAGCACAGGTGGGCTTCCCACACCACCTATGCTTCCTGCAAAGCTCGCTAAACAAGGCACAGTATCAAACCAATTTCTGTTTTGGGGAAAGGATGAGAAGCACTCTTGGAATCTAACCTTTAGGACTTGATCTGACAACCAGACTAGCCAGTAAGAAACCTGTCACCAATTTCAATGGGTTTGGGCATTAGAGTGGGAAAAATTCTGATTGTAATCCTGAAATTAGAGGTCCCAAGTGCCTGGCTGCTGCTGGTCACATACTATTACTAGTAATCTGGTGGCTGCAGCTGAACCTTGGGTGAGAATTCAGCTGACCAACAAATCATAGCTCTGTTGTGTGGATGGGCAGATGTCCCTCACATTCAATTGCTATTTTTCATTAGTGCAGTGAAAGAAAGCAATTACAGATAGCAACCTTGATTAAAAGTCACGTTCTAGTTACATCTGCATGCAAGTTAAAAATAAATACTGTAACATTTTGTAGCAGCTCCACTCAGTGGTTATGGGATTGCCAGTCATTTTCACCGCACACAAGAATTGGTTTACTAGAGGCACTGTGCTTTCTGCAGCCAGATCTGCTCATAACTCTCAAACACAAACAAACAGAAGCTGAGATATCTCCATATGCTGCTTAAAGCCAAATTTTGCTGAGAATACTCAGGGAGAGAAAGACCAAACCAACCCCCAAAGCCTGGGAACCCCAATGCTGAATGTGTGCATATGTTTTCACCCTTAAAACATTCAGGAATTATAAATCCAATGGGCCTCTAGAGCATCCAGTGGGACTAATAAAAATCTCATTTAATGTCTTTGTTAATCAGTCTGTTTATATAATGGTGGTGGACCAAACCCAATGCATTGCTGTTCCTGGGGTCCAGGAGCCACTCTGCTCTACATGACTCATTAGACAGCTTGAACATACGCCACTTTCACCTCCAGTTTCCCTGAACAGTTTCTTTCTTTCCAAACCAACTCTAAACCATAACCTTCTCACTGTACCAACTAAGACAGAAAGGGAATGATTTTTTTCCCCAGCTCCCTGCAGCTTTGGTATATTTATTTTTCATTCCTCTGCCCTTCACCACACTGGCAAATGCTCAATGGCCTCTCACTCCCAGTCTGCAGAATGGACTGCTGTGCCAGCTGGGGGTCACTCTGCTTACAAAGGGTGTCTGTTTTACCTTTGGAGCATCACCTAAGAATTTCAAATGACTTTTTTTTTTTTTTTTTTTTTTTTTTTTGGTAGAATGTCATCATCTACTTCCCTTAAACTGTCTTAAAAAGGGCTAAGATTGGTTTCTAAAGAGAGAAGCCAGAGGAATTCCTATTGGAAAGCTGGGAGCCACATCCAGGTTCTGAGGCCTGGGCTGAATGCAAATCTAGCTAAAGATTCTGGAGGCATTTCATAAAATTATCTTTGTCCTGTGATTTCTTTTGGTTTGTGATTTGATAACATCGGTCCTCATAAAATGACCTTGCTTGTTTACTATCCTAACTTCCCCCAATGAGTCACTCCACTAACTACCATCTCAATTCTCAGCAGAGTTTTTACCCTAGGATTAAAGCACAGTGAATCATTACTGTGAAACAGCAAATTACTGACTATAACTATTAGGTTCACTTTTCCAAGATCCATCAGAATACTTTATGTTGCCTGCTTCAGGTTTGTCTCATTTTTCTTGTTGCTGTTTGTAAATGCCCTGTGTTAAGTATCTTACCCAGCTCTAAGCTCCCTGCAAAGGTATTTTCGAATACCAGTGATCAGTCTGAACAGCAATGCTAGCTCTGGGCATTGCAGGATATGGGAAGCATGCATCCTGTCCCTGGTCTCAAGCCCCAGCTGCTCAGCGCTTTGTATCTGAACAAAAGCAGTCTGGGGGGCTCTGATTTCCAACAGCATACCCCAGACCTACCCCCCTGTAAAAGGGACGCATGATGCTATGGCAACGTGACAGATCTAAAAAGGATGGGAGACACCCACAGCAGTAGGAGAGGGTTAATAAGCAAAAAAACATACGGGTGGTCCGTCGTACTGAAGAGGAAAGAGAAGCTGTGAGGGAGAGTGAGTTCTCCTCTCGGTCTCGGTCTCCTGATACACCTCTTCGAGGAGGAAGGATAGAGGAAGGTCTTGGTAGAGAGGAACGCTTTTCAGGACTCTTGCTTACTCCATCCTAATAGTACAAAATGAAAAAGGAAGGTTTCATTTTCAAAACTCACTCTCTGGGGTGTGATTTCTCTCAACCTGTATACAGAGGGGAAAACCTCATCCTATGGGCCCAGTTTACTACTCACATAGGAACCTGTGGGGATCCAGCCACCTCCCATGCTCTGCTTAGCTCCCTGGTGCTTCTTTACTGCATCAAAACACCCAGTAGTCACCTTCTGAGCTACTAAAGAGAGATATAGACACTCTTGGATCTTAATTTGAATGAATTCCACATTTGGTTCTGAATAAGAAACAAGGTTTTTGTAGTGGAAGTTGAAAGTAGAAGAATTCTCTGGAGTTCAGGTGTGAAATTCTTATGTGCATTCACCTGCAAAGTAACTGCAATACTGCTGCCCAGAATACATCCCACACTATATTGTTAGGTGATGTGTGATTTTTGCATTTTCAAACACTAACTTGTCTTTTTTTTATGGAGAAAAATTTTTAGCTAAAGCTTATTTTTTGAGTGCAGGACTATTAAGCCTGGTGTCTTATTTCCTTCCATACTCATCTTTTTACTTTTTGAAATCAGCAGATACCTTTTTACCATGGTTAGGGTAATGGACATGTCTGTTAGAATATTTCTGAACTTATGGAATGGACAGCCAAAGACAGTCTTGCAAAAGCAGACAATCATCCCAAAGGCAAATATGATGATGGCCCCAACCAGTAGAAGACACACCAAGCATAGTGCTACACAGAAAATGGAAGTCAATAGCAAAAACAGTTTTTAAATGGGAACAGTAATTAACTCAGCATCAAGTAAATTTGAAACCCATGTGAAATGTAAAAATGGGGAAGCTAGGATGGACTGCCAAACACCTCTTTAAATTTATACTGCAACTTCTTCAACATGGTCCCATGCACAGACCAAATTTGGTTCCTGGAGCATTTGGCTTCCACCCGTATTGCTGGTGATTGCTGTACCCTCCTACACTGGGGATTGAATTTGCTTTCAGAGAATATTAACTGGTTAAAAATTACTTTTTTTTTTTTTTAAAAAAAACTTGGAAGGCAAATTAGTAATGCTCTTCTTTGCCACTTACCCACATGCAAATGGGTGCAACTTCTTGGCAGTCAGTGAAGCAGCATCCATATCATCAATAGAAAGAAGATATGTCCTTCTAGTTATAACTTATTTCACTTATGTTTCCTCTGGAGAATCTCCTTCATTTTTATCCATTTTGTAGCACAAATCTTGTAGCCTGATAATCAGTTTTCCTGCCACTGGATGTTAAGTAATCCCACGTAAGCTTCGCAGAGAATTACTCAAATTCAGTGGGTAGAGAATGTGATCCATGAAGTTCACCTACACATCTCTGAGCTAACTCTCTCTACCAACTCTGCTACCTTACCTTAGCATCTGATTTTGAGCAGGGCAAGCAGTCTCTTGGGCCTGCTGAGGAGGGCCGTACATAATAACTGTCTGTATCGGGAAAAGTGGCCCTTTCAGTAGTTAATGAGCAAGCTGAGCTGGGTCTTGGAGGAAGCAATGACTGTGCTCTAGATTTTGAGGCAGGAATCTTTGACAAAGAGGCAGTCTAGTCATGAGAAAACAAACAAAAGAAAACACAACATGAAGCTGGACAAATGGAAAATACATGCAACATGGACAACATGGACCAAAAAAAAAAAGCCAAGCTCTGACTTAATACTTTTCCTGTAATGGTAATGGTGTCTATGCAGTTCTGACATGCATGGAAGTTTCAGTTCTGTGTTGTTTGACTGAAACCATCTGGGTCTGGACAGAGTTACTGATTCTAGGAAGTACTTTCCTGCAGATGCTACTTTTGTCTTGTGTTAATAGGACAAAACTGGTGCCAAGTATGGCATTTAACTAGTACAACTGCTGCCTGGCTGCATTAGAAGCAAGTGCAAAACTACAGGAGCACCAAAAGATCCTAGTCCTTTGAAACTAAGTTGTGCATTTGAAATATATCCCTCCAGGCTACGGTCAAGAATAAAACAGTGGGAATCTTAAAAGCAAAGTTACACCAGTATTCCCACAGTGGCAGAAGGACAACACAGTATTGCTTCTTGTGCCACTGTGTACACATAAAATCCCTAATGCACCCCAAACCCTATATTCTGTGTATTTGGTGTCACTCTATAGAAATCCATAAATTTATATTACCAATGTGGAGTCCTGGGACAAGGAAACCTGTATGTGGTTTAAAGGCTGACATGATATGTCATTGTGACTAGATACTCATCTGATTGTGAATAATGACAATACTCCATTGAAAGAAAAATTAAACACCAATAGGACAAGTCGAAAATTCTTTGTGGACACTTAAGAGCATCCAACTGCTTTGCAAAAAGGAATTTCCTTGAAAGAAAATAGGGCTACTTGCTTAAACAACATTTTTTTTTCTCGCATGGGTATAACCGATATTACAATGAACAATTGCAAGGGTCTTATCTTGGCAATGCAGTCCCGATTCTCTCTGTATTCATACAAATGAAGTTGCACAGGACATAGATACACACACGCATGAAGTTACACAGAACATACACATACACAGGAGCAATCCCAATGGACCTGTAATTATGGGATTTGGTATAGAACTTTAGCCATGAATAATCTGGCATTTGATCTAAGTCAGTCACCTAGACTTTCTCAACGTTCAGAAAAGGTATATTAATTAATCTTTAAGTTATCTTTATTAGAAAATGAGAAAAGAATGGGTTATCCAACCCTGACAGACATCTGGCTTAGGCCACATACCCAGCCTAAAGAAAATTGCGGCTGTTGTACTGAATGTCATCCATGACATCATCAGCATGATTAAGAGTTACAGAACTGTGTAACAAACAACTCCAGTCCTACAACACAGTTGAGAGGACTTCTACTGGATATCATTATCCACACCAAGTATCAAGACAAGAGATTAGCTAGAAGACTGGAAGTGCTTCACTAGCAAGAATATATTCCTAGAATGAGTTAATTCAGTGATTTTTGCTTTTTTCAATTTGTGGATCATGCAGAATGTTTCCCTTAACAAGACTGGAAAATTCTTACAGATTAAGATTCTAGGCACAATGTAGAAACCTTGTCCTTTGCACTCATATTACATAGTGTCCTGCATGAATACGTGCATATGGGGACGCTAAAGAGGGGCGAGACTGAGATCTTTCAATGGAACAGCTGGAGAAAAGACATGACCTTGAGTTAATGCACTGCTCTGAGATTATCACAGTCTAGATCCCCTGTTATTTAAGAAGCAAAGCACTTTTTAGAACCAGTAATAGCAGCAGAATCTGGCCCAACCAGATTTCAGTGACATGCTCAAGGCTGGTAAAGCAAGCAAAGAAACCAAATGCCTCAATCCCTGCCTGTGCTCTACCCAGAAAACTATTATTCTTCTCTGTTAGCAATACATTACCTTTGGCCTCTGTTATAGTTCATGTTGCTGGAAGTGCTGGCAGTCCACAGGACAAAGATCTATGTGACACACACTTAGACTCAGGGCCTGCTGAAGTTGGGATGCAGAAACCTCACTTTATTTCAGAGGTGTTCCTAACACATGACTGATGTTCTCATCATCTTACTATCATAGGTACACAGCTTCTTCCAGCAGATGGAACTGCTTAGCCTTTCCTGAACTTGTTCTGCAAAGCAGTATGTCAACTGTAGTTTGAAGATGGATAACAAAACTGACTGGGTTGGATGATCTAACATTACCAGTGGAAAGGAAATGGCTGCACTTGAAGGACATAAAAGCTGAAAATCAGGAGGAAACACAACAAAAGGGAGAGGTCTTTATAAAAGCAGAGATGAAGCCAAGGCACAAAAGAGAAAATGTCGGAGACTTATACGAGTGTGGCAGAGAAGTAAGGCAACAGGGAGAGAAAGTAAGCAGGGGACAGATTTCTGATCTTTGCATAAGGGACAGGAATAAGCAAGGTGTGTAGAAAGCAAGTCATTACAGAGAATGATTTTGCAGTGCTTGTACTTAGAGTACTTTGAGCACTCCATGAACACAGATGACATGGAACATGGGCTAGTATTGATGTCTCTTGTGTAAGTGGTGATCATCCCCCAAGAAAACACAGCAATAAACCATACTGTTGACTCAGAAACCTGTCCAGAAATTTCCTACGGTACTAGTAAAGAGTTCTAGCACTTTCCCAGTTATGTGCTGAAATAGGTCAGAACTGAAAACCCAAGTGAAATCCCAGAATCCATGACTGAATTCAGGTCTGCATTCCACAGATCCTCCAAAGCCTCTAATCAGTTATACTGCTATCATCATTAAAAATTTTGTAAGATTAATAAATAATGTGTAGCAGTTTATAAGACAGAGCTTTTTGTTCCCCAAAGAATTGACAATCTGGTTAGACAGATGAAACAAATCAGCCATGGAATATATTAGGCAATGTAGAAGGAACTTCTTCATTGATAATGATGGCTAACAGTGACGAAGTATTGTCATGTGCAGATGTGAATTAGCATGTGTCAGTGCCATGTAAAAAACTGCTGCATAGGGGATGGTGAAAGGAAGTTGGTTTCCTGGGGATCGTGGAGTTATGGGGCAGGAAGTGTCGGGTCAGCATGGGAGCAGGGCAGAGAGGCATTGCAGTATTCGCTGAAGGAAACTCAGGGAACAGAACAGGTTACAGAGCAGCTGAAGGCAGGGCACCTAACTGTCAGATTAAAACACAGACAGAGATCACCAGTCCAGGAAATGGCCTTTCAGAAAACACTTAATTGCATATAAAATGCTACTGGCCAGTAACTTCTACACAGGCACGATCTCTGCAGAATGCATGGTTGTGTAACAGTGCAGTAGAAGACACCCAGTGAGTCCTGGCGGAAGGTTTCTGCCTGTATAGCAACCAAGCAAGGCGGGAGTGCGAGTTGGGTGCTGCAGAAAGGGCCAAGGTACACAGTTTATCCCAGAGGATGACCTGGCTCAAAATGCTGAACAACATCCAACTCCTGCAGTTCAGAGTCTGTGTGTCCCCCATGGATCTGCAAACTGTCATCACCTACTACCCAGGACTGTAATTCAGAGGTTATTCAGGAAAGGTGGTTTTAATTACCCTTTTAAATAATAATGAACATGGCAAACAAATTCTAAATGGAACACAAATTTTAAATGGAACACACAATTACTTACTGAATTAACACAAAAAGATCTGAAATAAGGACAAAGGAAGATCATAAAGATGAACGAGAAGATGGTTTTACTCACTGAGAGTTTTTCCTTTGCTTGCTTAAATACACCAGGAGCCTGGTTTGTTTCACCACCTGCTGCTGAGAGACCCAAAGAAAGACTTAATAGTTAAAACCAGTAATAATAAGCATTTCCACTTATTACACTTGTTAGAACAATTAAATGCCTTGGAACTACTGTGCAAAGCAATTACTTTGTGAATTACTCTCAGTGAACTGCATGCAGAAATGTACCTGCCTTAAAAATGTCCTATATTCATCATACTTGAGGTAAAATGGTATTCTACAGCATTTCAAACAAATCAAAAATTTGTATTCATGTTCCTAGAAGTCTAGAAGCTGCAGTAACAAGTTCAAGGAATAATTGACAACTATAAGAGGCTCTAGTTCTGAAGGTTAATCCTCAGACACCTTAGCATTCTGATTTTCAGTCCTCTAAAAAACAGGCTCCTTTAAGTAATCCACAAATGAAAACTTGAAGAGAGGCCCCTGAAATCACCACTTTTCCAAATATTAGCCAACATTCCTAATGGAAAGAGAGAGATTCACTGCTGAATTATCACCCTAGTTGCATCAACAAGGTCAGTGTGCTGGGTGTCAAACTAAGCCCTTAGACTAGCAATTCAAATTTTATCTGGGACACCAAGTATGTTAATTCAGTATTTCATTTATCTGATACACCATGGTTTGAGGTCAGATTTTTCTGACTTAGATTCCATCCTTATGAAAAGTTTTGGAATGGGGCAGCTTTTTGGAAAGCGGGTTAATAGTTTCACCCAAAAAATGCTGCTCAGGAAGCAATCTGCCACACAAAAACCTAAACGTGAAATCTTTTGGCATCTGTGCCAGGATGCCCTTAGTAAATGCAGAAGCAGTACAGTAATCACAGATGACAACTTTTTGCTGTAAACCCAACTGTCTTCCAACTGTAAAACCAACCCCAACACATTGTACAGAACAGATCAGATTAATTTTCTCCTTTCCCTGTGTAGTTCCCAGGTGTAGTGAGGAGATCCCTGTTTTTCTGCCACACTTCCCACTCTAGTTCTGCCCTCTTAATATATTTTATTTTTTTAATGGAAGGAGTAAGAGAAAAAACTTGTGAGGAGGAGGAGAATATATAACTGTATACTTCAGTTCTGAATTTGTAACAGGGATAATACAGCACAACCCTCCTGCATCACATTCTACCACACCTGTTACTGCTGGTTTTGGTCTGTTTTGCATCTTTTCTAAATAATCACAAATAGCATCTTTCCTCCTTTCTTTGGGATTGAGACCTTACCAGCCACCACTATGAGGTATAAAGAATGGCTGTGCTGCTTGTGCTGACTTACCTGAGAGCACCACAACTTCTCCACCTGAACAAAAGATCTCTACAGGCTCTGATGCCAGTTTAAATACACAACAAACATTTTAACTCAGGGGGTGACCCCAAAATTGAAGGCAAGGAACAGAAGCGCATCACATAGTGACTCCTGCTCACAGCCAGGTAGTTGTCCTGGCCTTGAGACTGTGAACACTCCTCTGATGGCACAACTGCAGTGGCATCTCACAGCCACAGCCACTAACAAAACACAAGTCAGACTGGGGTTTCATTCGTGGATCTACACCAGTCAAGACAAAGACTTCACAGCAATTTCCTCAGAGCTGACCATGCAGTTTCTTTTTTCAATTGGCAAGGAGGAGTCTCTTAAAAAGCAGTCCCTCCCTTGTGGACAGGGCACTGTAAGTTATCAGTATTTGCCAGTGCTTACCAGTGACATGGGAATTTTTCCCAGGTACTGAGGGGAAATAGGGGAAATATGTTATTTCTTGGGCCACTACACAGAAAAATACAAGCAAATACTAAATATTTTTGTATCTTATGACTGGACATGTTTAATTTTAAAGTCACAGTATATGCAACATGGATGTTTTAACTGACTGCAATACACTCAAAGCTGTATAGACTACACTGCTGATGGACTTCTAGTGGGACTCCATTGGTCAGGTATCACTAAAGTTGACAAAACCATTCCAAATAGGACACAGTGGCAGTCGAAACTGGCTTCAAGAAGTGGTGTTGTATTTTATGTAAAACAAAAATGGGAAAGACACAATGTCCCTCTAAATTACAGATCCTGGAAAGAGCTGAGTGACTGTTTCAGGCTCAGGATATGTAGGTTAACATATGGCCACCTACACTCTTAGGATATCACACTGCACTGCACACTTTCTCATGGCCTCCCCTCCAGTCCCATCAGTAAGTATAGAAAGGTGAGGTAGAAGAAAATACGAGGCACTGTGAATTTTCCAGCAACACTGAGTATGGCGAAACATTCTGTGAGATATTTTGTTCACTTTGTGGTGTGGTTCAAGCTCCTCTGCTTTAAAGCCCAAACCTCAAAGTTCAACCCACAGTAGTGAAAATTTTATGAACAATCTGGGTCCATCATTTCGGTTGCTCTCTATCTCAGGATTTAAATGTACTGGGAGGTCATTTTTGTATTACATTTTTCACTCTAATACATCTGCTTCCCTACATATTAGAGTGAGAGAGAAAAAGCTCTGACAGTTGCCAGGCAGCGCACATTTAAGGCACCGGGCAAATTTCCTTATGCAAGTCTATTGGTATGACTCAGGCCTCTCCGGGATGCTATGGGCCATAAGAGTTCAGCGGGGTTAGTGTTAGAGTACCTGAGGGCAAGACAGCACTGACTACATGGCTGTAGAAGTGCAGACGAAGTTGAGAACACTACGAAGATGACACTTTTTTCCTCCATTTCCACCGCTTATTGAACCCCCTGGTTTTTCTGACAATATGTGAATTATGGGTCATAACTTCTGAGCTGATCAAGCTGTGCTTCAGCAAAATGCAAGAGGTAGCAAGAAAAGTTGTTTTAATAAAAATTCCTCACTCTTGGGTAGTTCTGGTCCAGAGTGCAAGTTGGGACAGCCCTGAAACTTCAAACTGAGGAGAAGCCACTGCTGCAATACAGAGGGGCCTGGATCAGCCTTTCCTTCCCTGGCTTCATTTCTTGTGAGGGGGGGAAGTAAAAGGACCAGATTCCCTCACAGGAGCAAGACGATGGGACCAAGTATTTAGTTCTGTTGTCCTAATTGAATACAACCAGGAGACAATATATGCAGTTGAGGCACGATATTAAAGCTACCCTCACATAACTATACTTTTACTGTACTTTCACTAGTTAGACCTCCAAACTGAGACTGGTTTAAATTTAGAACTGGAGTGACTCATTGGTGCAAAACCGGATGGGAATGACTTCCTAACTTAGGAACACTTTTGGTATTGCACTGTTTAACTATAGGATGGGTAATAAATCGTGTTCTTAATTTCTAAGCCATGAGAAGAGGCCTATGTAGTTCTGCATTGCTGTGCATAGTTCTTCTCTTAATAGCTCTGGTTTCACTCATGAGCAACAGTATTACAGCATGTGGCTGTGTTACATGACAGAAAACCTGGCCTCTTTTAGCAATTTTTTTTTTTTAAGATCACCAGAAAAATCAAGATGTTCATCTTTCCACCCTGAACGCACAGTAACAGTGAATATGATGAAAATGCTGAAAATGTTCTTTTTGGCGCTCTAAATAATGATACACCTATCAAGATGGAACAGGAATCATTTGTTTCGTCCTTTCATCTTCCTCTATCAAATATTAAGGTTTTTGCTTGGAATGCATTCGTAGTGTAAGCCCAGATTTCTTCTCTTTCAGCTTCATGCTGCATGTGCTGGATTCCCCCTGTGAATTTTGACTGTACAGCATAAACATCAGTGACAGATTGGGAATTGTCAATGCAGATAATATCAATCGACAAAATATAAGTCTGAAACACTTCTTATTATGCATGAGAGTAAAAAAGCAAAATAATGGAAATGCATACTATGGTTTAAGCTGTCAACATTTTCCCACCAGAAAAAAAAAAGCATAATTAAAAAAAAAAAAACCAAAACAAAACCAAAATGATGAGTAAAGATTCCTACAACACCACACTATAAGCACAATGCCAAGTTACAACCACAGCACTTGGAGGTCCAAGCAATGACAAGCATACATGGTCATGGCCTCCATTAAATAAACAAGCAAATACCAGGAAATAAAGAAGAAAAGAAAAATGATAGAAAACACTAAAAAAAGCAATATTATTTGTGAAGACTGATATTCTTGGAGGAAAAATAAAAAAATAGAGAAGCTGCTATAGCCATGAGATTTACAAAAAAAAAAAAAAATGTCTATGTTTGCCAGCCACATTGCATAACTGAACAGAACGCAGTCACCTGTCTGCTTCCGTTTAACACAGGAGAGATGAGTTGGTCTAGTATATTTGATAGCAGGTTTTAAAATGATTTTCCTGGAGGGAGAGTGGGCCTGAACTTCAGTTTTTTTAGCAAGTTCAGCTTTCTTATACACTGCTACGGATGAAAAAAAACACAAAAACATAGTATCAGGAAAAAAAACAGCAAACAGTTTCATATGACAATACATCAAGTGGCAGGCCCACTGCTCCACGACTCAACCCAATGCGTTGCTTCAACTGGGGTGAGCAAATCCTAAGCTGGAAGAGGGGGAACGCTGGTGCGTTCACCTCAGACACGTTACCCAGTGATCAGTGGGGATGCCTACAACAAAAGGGACTGGTGGAGCAGTGAGCCTTGCACATGGCTTTTCATATATTGTACAATGTCTCATTAAAAAGTACTACCATTAATACTGTTAAGGTGCACATCATCTACAACAGAGTAACCGGATAGTACCGTACAATAGTAAAAAAAAAATAAAAATTGTAATAGGGAGTGTTAAATGAACCTTTTTTCCTTCTCACTTCATCTCTGGAGAGTGTGCTAGGTTCCTTTTTAGCTATTTTCCTTTCAGGAGTAGAAATCCTGCCTCTCCCCGTTTTAAAAGGTTTCTCTTTTTTATGCTTATCGAGAGATGATCTTCGCAATTCTCTCTCTGCCTTCTCCTCTTTAGGAACAGTCTCTAACTGTTCAGTCATGATGCTCCTATCATCATCTGTAGGATCAGAGCAAATTATAACAACAAACAAAAGATTAGTAACAAGTGTTAACAATACTGTGGTGGAGCAAGGAAAAAATAGTTGAAGACAGAGCAGATGGATTAATTTAAAAAAAGGCAGACTATTTAACCGTTTTTCTGAAACATGCTGAGATTACTATTACAACTATTATAGTTTTGCTTTTTGATCATTATGATTTGGAAGCAAAAATATTTAACAGACAAAACAGAAAGGATAATGCACACCTTGAGTATCTGCCCAGAGACTGTCTGTGTCCATGATGGAGTCATCAATTGTTGTTTCATCTTTGTAATCATCACATGTCTCTGTCTTGTAGTCGGTGAGCAGGATTTCTTCTCTCTGGGGTGAAGCAGGAGCTTCTGGGGAGCCCTCCTTGGGCTCAACTTGAATGTCAGCCACTTCCTCAACCTCCAGCTCCTCTTCAGCCTGGGAGTCCCCTGTTTCGAGGTCTTCCTGCTGAGTAGCAGCAAAGCGCACACTGTGAGAAGTAGATTCTCCCTCATCAACTGTTGTCTGCACCACTGTGATAAAGTCATCCTCTACTGTCACCACTGATTCAATAATGCCTTTCAGTTCAGGTAGTGCTTCTGGAATACCCTTGGCTAGCATTCCTTCAGCAGCAGGTTTCCCAAAGTCTATTTCTCGGGGCATTTCTGATATAAGGTGCTGTTTATCCTCTTCTTTTTCTTCTTGCCCTGCTTCTATCTCTTCTTCCTCACGTTCTTCCTCTTTTGTGGCCCCAGCTGCCACTTCACATGGCATCAGCTTTTGGATTTCCATAGGTTTCACAGCTGTATCAGAAATCTTTTCAGGTCCTTCTGCAGCCTGTGGTATGCTCTCCATCTGAATCTCAGCAGGCTCTTCTTGGAGAGGCTCAGCTGTTGGAAGGAGGAGCTCCATAGAAGGCTCTTTTGCTGGTAACTGTGCAGGCATCTCTTCCCCAGACATGGGAGGTTTTGGAAGTTCTGCTTTGATGTCCTCTGGTTTCAAGGATTCACCATTCAAACTTTCTTGGGCTTGATCATGCTCTCCACTAGATTCATAAGATTCCTCTTTATCAACTGCCTCTTGATGTACCAGATCGGGCTTAGTTACTTTTTCCTTAATTTCTGTTTCCGACAGCTTGGTGCCGTCTTTTACATAACTAGGCTCGGTCTTGGAAAGCACATCTGCATCCTTTGCTTCTCTGGACAAGATGGTCTGATCTTTCTGTTGAGTATCTTTGGGTTCAGGCTCTGCTCTTTTAACAGAGGCTGTGTCCTTCCCTGAAGGGAGAGAAACAACCTCGCTGATCTTAGTGTCTAACTGACTCTGATATTCTTGGTCAGCTCTCCTTGCAGCCACTTCCAAATCATGCTTTATAGCATTGTAATCTGGTTTAATTGGAGCTTCTATCTCAGCTATTTCAGGAACAACACTAAGAGTCTTCTCCTTCTCCATCAACAAAGAAACAGCATCCTTTTCTATTGCTATCTCTGAAGCTGATACTCTGTCATACATGGTATCATCAGCTAAATGAACTTTATCAACCACACTTTCTTCTTTCATTTCTAAGATTGCCTCAGGTCTTGTCTTCTCTGGCTCTGCACCTTTAATGGAATAGATCTCTTTAGAGTCAACTTGATCTTCACTTTTTTCTAGCAGAGTATCCAGCTTCTCTTTTTTCTCCTGCTCAAAGTCCCTTGCCAGAATGGACTCACCAGTGGCATGCTGACCAAAGTCTTTTTCACTGAGGAATTCTTCTTTAGATTTCTCAGCTGCTGCCAGCTTCACTTCTATTAAAGACAGGTCAGGAGCTAGTCCACGTCTCAGTTTTTCATCTGTGCCTTCATAAAAGGGACAGGTTTCACTTGTCAAATTCTCACTGTCCTGAACTGGAGAAGGAAGTGGGACTGTGTACTTATTGAAAACACAGTAGCCCAAGTCTTCTAGCTGACTTTCAGCTTTTAGAGTTACATGGTTTTCATCTGTCACAGGTGGCAGGGCCGTGCTGCTGTCTTCCACAACAGCGTCAGAAGGAACTGACTTCTTTTGCGTCACCTCAGCATCTGCACTTACAGAGGCTAATCTAGATCTTGTCCCTGCTAAGTCTAACATTTCAGGCAGGTCAGGAGCCAGGACAGCTCCATTTTTGTAATAATCTTTGGCCAGGAAAGGTGCTTCGGCCAAGGTCTCAGGCTGGACTTTTTCTTCTGGCATTGTTTTTTCTTCTTCAATGTGTTCATCTTCCTCTCTGCTATCAATAGGGAAGCAGGGGGCTTTCTCCAAAGCTGGTGTGGTTGCTGGCAGGTAGTCATCACCTTCATCCATACTTCCACTAGTGTTAGTTAGAATATCTGAAGCAAGGGGAGAAAGATCATGTGCACGACCAAAGCTAAATCCTAGAGCTATTGAATCCAGGCAGGACATGGGCAAGTTAATAGACATACTTCTCTGTTCAATTGCAGATCTCCCCCCAAGTCCCAAGCTCCTGCTCAGCGTTAGGTCATCTTTATTTTTACTGTGGAGTTCTCTCTTATCCCCATAGACTTTGGGGTCAATAGTGAACATTCTTTCTGTTGGGGAACTTGGTTCTTCGGATTTGTCTGGTGTAATGCTCTGAGCCAGGGTACTGTACCCTATTTCATGAGCACGCACACTATGCTGCTGTGCCTGCTCTGTCTGTAGTTCTTCCTCCTCATCTTCTTTGTCTTCGGGTATTAGACGATCTGCCTGATAAGGCTCATACACACTCTCTTTAGTGTCACTTAGCTCATAGTAATCGCTGCCTTTTTTCAGTGTGTCTGCTTTGACAGCTTCCTCTTTCAGAGCAGAGGTTTCAAAGTACTTGGACATTCCCGATCGATCCTCCTGAGAAGCTGAAACACCCATCTTATCCTCCTTGGTATCTTTTTTAACACCTTTCTCTTGAGAAGCTTCTAGAGTAGGAGTCTTGTCAGTGGTTAAACTTGGTGTCTCAGGGGCTTTCTCTGTTATTCTGGATAACTGAGTGGTATCAGGGTGCTCTACTGTTTTCTCAAGGGTTAATTCATGGCTTAACTTGGCTGGTGGTACCTGTGTGCTTGGCTGCACCTCCTTTTTCATGTCTACTGTTCCTGGGAGCCCACTTTGGTCCATTTCTTCTGCTTTGATAACATCAGGTGACTTTTTAGCTTCACCATCCTTTTGAAAGTCTGCTTTGTCTAGGGAAAGTGTCTTAACTTCAGGTTTTGTGGTAAATTTACCATCATCTAATATTCGAGCCTCCCCTTTATCATAAAAGTCATACCTTTCTTCCTCATCACTCTCATCCTTGGTCATGTCCTTTTCCTCCCCCCATGCAGGGATTTTCTGAGTGCTTGGCGTTTTCAGGCCATCTACAGTTACTGCTGAGACTTCTTGCAGAGCTAGTGTCCTGTCTCTGTGGATCTGTTCATCTTGAGTGAGATCTTTGGCAAACAGTTGGTCAGCGGGTTCCTGTTTTGTTCTGGAACTGTCTTTGAGTTGAAGCTCCTGGGGGACAGCAGGCGATGGGCCTGAAGGAAATTCACTTTTGGCTGCTTCTGCCTTGGGTTCTGATAGCAACAGAGAACTTTCACCATAGCCGATGGTAAAATCCTGGACATCTTTAAGGTCGTCTTTAAATTTCATAGACATAACTTGGTTGGATGATGAGGGCAGATCTGCAGTCCTTTCTTCTGTTTTGCTCCCTTTGGGCAGTTCAGATGACAAGTCCTTTTGTTGTTGAGAAGCAGGAGGCTTGGCACCAGGTTCTGCAAAACTGGCTTCCACTTTCTTTTGTGAATCAGTTTCCAAGATCTGTTCTGATAGAGGTGAAGGCATTTTTTCTTTGTCTTTGCTCTGTGAATCCTTTTTATCTATAGCCTCTGTTTTTGCTGGCTGTGGAACTAAGGCATCATGTTTAGGTTGCTCACCCGTCTTACTGTCTTTCCCAGTTTCATGTTGCTTTGTGTCTAATGGTTCTGCTCCGAAAGGGCGTACACCCTCCTGGACACGGAATTCCATCTTCGTGGCTGCAAGTAAACCTGAAGTAGTTTGTTTGGGGTTTATAACAGTATTATTTAAAGCACTTACAGGCAGGCAGTCATGTGGCTTATAACAACATCTTGGTATGAATGATGGCAAGGAGAGGGAGAAAGATGCAAACATGCAGCAAGGTCATCCACCTAGAAATCTGCTTTAAAGTGTTAAATTCTACTTTCCTTTCAATATATGAGGTTTTATAGTGAGAATGCACACATATAAATATGTGACCACTGAAATGAGATGATTTCATGTGAATTCTTCATATTTATGGTTTATATACAACAGCAAAACCACAAGTAATCCTCACTCCATTGGCATGCTTTGCTAGACTTAGTAGCTTATGTTAGTTTTGGGGTTAGTAAAGTCTGCAAGATTACATCCAATCAATAGTATCTTTGTGTTGCTGACTTTTAAAGCATACATAGTTATACATTTCTGTATCTATATATTTTTCTTTTACATGCAGCCTAAACTAAATAAATAATGCATTCAAAATGTTTCACGAGTGTCAGAAGAGGCTTGGTTTTTTAATTGTACCAACTTTTGACACTCAGTCTTTGGCAAACAACAAAACTCTCACTGCTGTTGTGAAATTATTAGGTGTAAATCAGCAGAGCTATTAATAGTCCCAGATCTTAAAGGTCTGGTCTTCAAAATGGCCAGCCATCTTCAGCTGTAACTGAAGCCAAAGAATACTTGGCATGTTTCAATGACTGTAGATCAGACGCTAATTAAGTTAATTTGAAACTAAAAATGCTACTCTTACGGTATGCCACTATATTTTAGGGAGTAATACCTAGTTAAGGTTTTTTTTTAAACACATACTGTTGATCATTAATAGCTTGCTCTTTTTTAATATCCTACAGAAAATAATGATTCCTATCCTGTGGAAATCTTCCCATCATGGAAAATATGAAGAGATATACTGTAGAATGTGGCAGAACTTTCAGCAGTAAACTGTAACACAAGTTTTATGAGCTTTTTCTAAAGCTTGTTATAGCAAGCACTGGGCCAACCCTGAATCTCTTCATATCTGATTTGAAGTCCATGGAGCCATCTTTATGCTCTAATGAATCTGAACTTTTTAGAACAATTAGTAACAAAGTATTGGATATTCTTTAAATATTTGCTATTGTTAACATTTAATCAGAAAATCAACTCCCATTCTAAACTCTACAGGTAGAAAAACCAGGTCTACAACTACAGTAGTTTTGCTCCTTCATGTTTTTACATTTGCTGACTTACTTACAAACCCTATGAAGTATAAAACCACAGTCACTGAGTTGAAGTCATCTTCGTTTCACAGAAATTAAGTAGCTAGATACTGACTTTATGTACCCTACCATTCCTCTTACTGTAGTGCAAATGAACAATACCAATGTCATCAAAACATATTCCGACTGCCACAGGAATTTAATATTCTTTAGCTGGACAGCCGGAACACCAGCCTCCCAAATGCAGTGTTTCTTAGCCAGGTAGTGAATGGGTACATCACTACTCCAGACAACGTGTCTAAACACCTTATTGCACTGGCTGAAGAGAAATACCATTAAAAGGAAAAATCCTGAAGCTTAGTTCTTACAATTGAAAGACAACTTATTGCAGTCAACAATTTGCTCAGTATGCAGATCAGAACTTCACCCTATGTACCCAATCCTAAACTTCACTGTGAAGACAAACATCACAGGGGAAGTGATAGAGGTTTTGCCTGAGAAGGGCACTCCAGCAAGGTTAAACATTTGTAATAGGGTAAAGCACACAAAAAATCAGAGTTCTGGCAATGACTGAGGAGAGGAGGGGTGGACTGCAATGAATGGCAAGGATATGACATAAAAAGCAGTAGCTTTAGGGAAGCTAAACCAGAATGCACTGAAGCACACACCAAAAAAACCAAACAAAAAACCTGCACACTGCAAATGAAAACATTTCTACAGTTTAAGCCTCTTTATGTCATAGTCAAAGTCAATAAATCTACTTTTTGAAAGAAAAGCAGATGAATCTCTGCACCAAAAAGAAAAAAATATACATAGATTAGCAATGTGACTGGCAAACACATCTGAGATGGGGGGAAAAGGCTTACGCAGAGGAATTGGCTTAGCTGCAAAGCATATTTTATCATGGCAAAGTAAAAAATTAGGAATCGGCCGCAGTGGTGGGAAACCATGTTGTCACACACAGCACCTATGCAATCATATTATCTGCTACACACTCTTCAAGCATAATAACAAGAGCAGTCATACTAATAAATGGGAAGAACAGGGAATGAAGCAGCCTTGGAAAGCACTGGAGAAAGCTGGAGAAGGATTCACCGGCAGTAAACACATGCAAACCTAAGCAGGACACACCTTCCTCAGCCGAGGAAGGGGATGTGTCTTTCCGGGGTGTTTCCACCACAACGGTTACACTCTCCCTGCTGGATGCCACACTTGGCACTTTGTCTTCATGACACACTTTTCCCTCCAAACCAGAGTCCGACTGACCCTCACAGAGGCCCTTTGCCTGGTCCGAAGACTCAAGGGGCCCATGCTCTTTCCCCAGTTGCTTCCCAGGAAGAGCAGCAGGTTTCGCTTCCACAGCCATCGGACTCTCTAGTTCTTCTTCTTGGAGATGGAAAAAGGAGGCGACATCAACACCAACAGTAAACACCAAGCACACAGCTCAACAGGACCGCTTTTACGTAACACTTTCAGCTCTGAACATTTTGCATTTAAGTGTGTCAAAGGACTGCTAGTATCCAGCCCATTTTAGCCACCTTGGAACTGAATTTTCCTTAGGAGATAAAAACAAACCACAAAACCTGTCTCCCTCAGAGAAAGATGTTTATGCTGTAAGATAAGAGCTGAAAGTGCTTTATGGGTATACTTCTCCCAAAGATGACTGTGGGTCAAATATTCATTGCAAATGGAGATGGTATTGAATGATGGATGCCTCTGACAACACCAATGCATCAATGAGCTCAAAGTACACTGATATTTTTCCGATAAATGTGTGGTTTAATCCAATACAGGACATTTAATTGAGGTGGAGGAAGGTATGAGGCATTAATTTCTTTCTGCAGACCTTGGCAATACTAACTGCAAAATGCCAGCACATCCATCTATCACATGAATCCTGGATTTGGCAAAATATGGAGCCACTTCCATAGTCTTAATAAGCCTTGTGTATGACTGATAACTGATGGTTTCACAAGAATTCAGCCAAGATTCCTACACTGAGCAAGTTTATAAACAATTTCTACTTTAGGATGCCTGACATCTGAACTCTGTACGTGAAAAATCACAGTTTTAACACAAAGACTCTTCAATTTCTTTTCTGTTTTCCCAATAGCCCCCAGGCTCCTCATCACCAATTAAGTCAAAGAAACCAATGAGTGCAATACAACTATTTGTTCACCTGAATTTGTAAAATACATCACTCAGCCTATGGTCTGTTTGGATCAGTATAGTAGTTATCAAGAGCAGTCTTTACTCATGCCATGTCAGAAGAATGATTAGGAAAGCCTCTATTCTGGACTGTACTCCTACTATTGCTACTCAGACACAATACTACTGTGCTCTATTGGTATCTCGTCTGATAAGAAGTCAGAATTAAATGTGAAATCTTTGATTCAGGAACATACTTAAGCAGCTGACCAACAGCTATGCTGCAGTCAACCTGATGACCTCCCTGGGTTTAAAGTATGTCTCATGATTAAGGACTTTGCTGAATCAGACTTAGAACAAAGTGGTTTTGAATCTGAAAGTGGCTGTATCCAGCCTCCTGGTATCAAAATAAAACCTCTTTACAAGGGCTTGATTTCTCTCCTGAGATTGGTCCGGTAAAAACCAGACAGCCAACCATCCACTTCAGTTATGGACTTTAAAAACCGATTTAAGGAACACAAACACTATTTGAGGCTGAGAAAATATCACTATGTAACATACAACACATTATTGATAACATATTAATGGTTGGACTTGATGATCTTGAAGGACTTTTCCAACCTAAATGATTCTATGATTCTATATAAAAATGTAATTAAGATTAGATACTGTATATTAAATGAATATAAGCCAGAAGATTCAGAATCAGAACTGGACTGATACCCTGAGTGTTACAGGGATATTTACACATGGGCAGACTGTAAAAGCAGCCTGGCAGAACAGCAGGTGTCCAGCTACAAGAGGCCTTGACTTGAATAACTTGCTTTACTTTTCTTTTTCTGATTTTATGTAGTTTTGTATGTGCATCTCTTTAAATGAAAAAAAAAAAAAAAAAAAGGAAAGCCTCTCATCCTCTCATTTTACTCTGAGCAGTTTCAGGTATACACCTCCATTTCCTAAGACACTTCACACAATGCCACATGATTAAAACTAATTACTCACCAAAGTAGAAAGTTATCCCTGACTTAAGGGAGGAATCCTACAGACTCCCTTTGTGCAGCAGACTTTTATGCCAGACAGATTGCTAGCTTACAGGCAGCAAGTGAGAAGGGTTGTTCCATAATGCCTATCTTTTCACTGATGATCCAGCTTATCTCCCTTTTTTTCTTCCCCTTTACAGATGTTCTGAGATCTTACACTTTCACTAGAGGTAGATGCATATGACTGAAATGGAAGCTGCCCATGAATTAACCAGTTCAGGAGTGCTCTACGTACAGCTACAGGCATCCAGCTCTAGTAATACTCCTCCTATGATATTCTGTCTCCCCTAGCCTCAGGCAGACATGCTGACATTAACAATCTTCAATTACTAGCACTGATCTCTTTCTGGTGCTGTTGCAGTATTAGGCTATATTATCCTGTCAATTCTGAACAACTCTGGTTTTCTTGATATGACCCAGTGAGCAACTTCAGGTATACGCTTAGAGGATTCAGTACTGGTTTTAAGTTCAGCTCCTGTGTCCCAAGACTGAGGTAGTCAAACGCTGCGAGATGAAATGTGATCTATTTTGCCTTGGAGAAGTAATCAGCATTCCTGTTAGTCACCGAAATTGATTATCCTTTGATTCCTCAACAGCCATTTCACTTTTACATAACCCCCACTGATCAAATAATACTTACTGATGTGCTCAGGCCATAGAAAAAGCGGGGACAGAAACACAGAACAGTAAACTTCTGGGTTTTTTTCTCCTTGTTGGCAGGCACCTGACACAATGTTTAACTGGGTGTATCCACAAAACTGAAGATCAAACATGACCCAATACTGCCTGAAGACAACTGTGTATACTGGGGTAAAATTGATTTTCTTTGCCTACTGAAGAATTAAAGACTTTCCACTGCTATTGTTGGTATAGACACGTTTTTTTTCCCAACTGACTGACCTCCAGTACCAATATTTTGGCCTATTTTGCACACTGTTCTTGGCAGTAATTCTCCGGCACAAAGAACGAATTAGTTTACACTTCTTTTAACTAGCTGCTCATTTTACTTGTGCTATAAGGCAGGTCAGCAGACCAAGAGCCCTGATTTAAGCAGGGATCATGGTTTCACTGACTCCAAAGTTGCATTCATTGCTCACGCTGCAGCTTCACTTTGAGATGGAGAGACTCTAGAGGGGCATCACTTCCATGTGGGGAGAAAAGAGAACTAGGTTTCCCTCCCCAGAAAGCAGCAATCCCAGGCACGTATATAATGGAATGGATGGCAGGTGGGTATAGGGGAAGAGGAACAAAATGGGACCATGCTCAGTTCACCTTCATCATGGCCCAACAAGACCTCTGTGCTCTTCACTGTGGCACTGGGACGTGTACTAGAGCCAGTCCACTCTGAGCTGAACAAAGGGTGTTCATAGTACTCCTCATCCGAATTGTAGGGCTCATCATCGGGCACAGACACTGAAATGGAGGGGGCCAGGTGTTTGCGCCACTCCCTGCTGGCAGCAGGCCCACGGCTGGGGCAGTGGTGTGGCGGTCCCACCTTATCCTCCGCCCCTTCATCTACAAATAGACACACACAGACAAAAGCTGCAGGACAGACAGACAGACAAAGAAAAGACAAGATAGGATGGATGCATGCACTAGCAACACTAGCCACTGTATTGTACTGCAGTGTGGATGAAATCAGCCAGGCTACAGGTTAATGCAGGATGGAGGAATGAGGCAGCTCTGCATTTTAACACATGGGCCAAGTATGTGGTGTTTCCTACAGTGTTTATGAACATCAGAAACCAGCCCTTGGAATAACTGAACTTCAAAACTATATCCCCCTATTGTACACAAACCACATTTCACAAATTGCACCGATACTCATATGTAGTATACAGCTGACTGACTGTATTAAAAACCTCTGAAGCATCCCAACACAGTTGTACCCCTCATAGTCACCTGGTGAAGTACTAGAAAGTGTAAATTTTGAAAATTTGTTTAATCAAAAAGCAAATCAGTTTACACTTTGGTCAATGGTGGTTTATTTCTCACTGTATCTGTTTCTAAATTCCCCACTTTCTTCTTTTCCCTATAAATAAGTAACATTTAAACTACCAACTTCTTTTCCCTATAAATAAGTAACATTTAAAGTACCAAAAAAACCCTTCCCCAAATAGCTAGTTACCTTTTATCCTGATAAAGGCCACATAAAGCTGCTCACAGCCATCTCCGTTAGTCCTATATTTTATGCTGTTGTGTCATGTTTCTGTGGGTGAAGTAGCTCCCACCCCGGTGTTTGCCAGTGCTTTGGAATGACAGCTTTATTCACCCATCACTGTAGCATCGCAGATAATCATGTACTCATCTCAGGACTACACCAGCTACTGACAGCTACAGATTGGGGGAGCTTGGGATGGTTTTTGCAAGACAAAAAAACCCCCAAAAAACCCTGCTCAGTAAAAATGACTGTCCTACCATTTGATCCATACAAACCTAAAAGGGAGCCCTAAGATCTTGTGTAGTCTAAGGTGCCATCTCACCATGAATAAAGCTGTAAAAAACTAAACATCTAGTACTAGCAAAAATATGTTTAAACCCATTCTCTGTGTATGACAACTGGCAGTTTGATGAACACTACATTCATGGGGGGCCTTTAGCAGCTGCAGCTATCCCACTGAATTTCCTACTAGCTCCAAAAACAAGTCCATGCCCAATTTCCCTGGCCTTTCTCCAGGCAACTACAATTTAAAGAGTTTCCCCAGAGCCTCCAAAACTTTCCTCTCAGTTCCAAAACACTGAGTCAGAAAGCAAGGCTTTAACACAGGCAGTGTAAAAGATATTAACCAGATCTCTGTTTGCAACCCAAAACCAAGATGGCTCATGAATGCTGCTGTAACATTAACTGAGTCTTGGAAAGCAATTTTTACCCAAACCAAGTCCATCTATATGAGCTTTAAGGTTGTTCCTGGCAACTAACATTAAGTTTTAAGTTTCTTTCTATAGCCCACCATGACAAGACAACATCTGTGTCTTCAAAAAAAGCACCCTGTGCTTTCTGCAGCAACACGGCAGCAACTGTCCTGTAATGTAACGACATCTATTTCTTCTGCCTGGGAAAAGAATGCTGTAATATCAACCCATTCAGGCTCAATCATCCACAAAAAGGAAGAAAAAATATTCATCAGTGGCAATACTAGTAGCTCAAATATGTATCACAGCACTGCAAAAGAAAGATTATTCATGTTTAAGACTCCATGACAGCCCTGAGGCTGGCCAGGACTGAAGGCATGCTATGCACATACATAAATACCACCCATGGAACTTAGGTTAAGAGAATCGTTCTCACAAATCCTTTCAGGGCACAAAATGTGCTTGAACCACTGGTAATACAGCTATTACATTCTTGTGGTGGAATCCAAACCTCAGATTCAGGGGTTTATGCATGCTTAAAAGAGGTAGGTGTGGAACGATAAGCTGGCAACTTGCTTCTGCCAAGCAGGAAGCTCTGCAGAGCCCTGCAATAGGAAATGCTAAACACGGGGCTGCACCTGAGCTTCCTACGTTCCCTAGTACTTAAGAGCCATCAGTAAGGTTACAGGGAAGCATCTTGATGAATTGCAGTGCAGAACCCATGGACTTCTCCACAGAAGCTTCTACAAAATTCAGTGACAGATTTGAGGGGGCTCACAGTTTGCAAAAGGCTTGTTACAGGGCATGAGGACACATCTCAGGGTGCAAGATGCCAGGAATCAATTCCCCTCTGAGAAGATTCAAACTACAACTCCTGCTTCTTTGCAGGGTGCCCTCACTCTAGTCCATGTATTACTGCGATGAAGAGTGGAAAGGGATGACACACTTGCCACCTCTTCTGCTGGAACTGGGACATTGTGGAGAAAAGAACAGAAGGTCGATACGGTCAGAAGCAGAATACAAAGAGGAGGATGTGCAAAAGGGGAGGTTCTCCTTCCAGCTGTGGGCCCTTCAGAAGTTAAATGCATCAACAAGTGTGAAGATGACACCCCAGGACTTCTCTATACTGATGCAAACAAGGCTGAAAATTCCTTCTTTATAGGCTCTGAATGGATTGTAGGCAAAATAATACAGGCCCTGCCTCTGTTCCTTAAAACTACAGGAACTGACAACAGTAAAAATGCTTAATACACATTATTGTGATGGTCCAAAATCATTAAGAGTGCAAAGTCTAGTATTGTTTGGGACTGTTATGTCTGTGGCTATTACAAATTTACATTGTTTATTTATCGGTTTTAATAAAGATATTTTCAAAATTACTGCAGATAATGTCATTAACAGGATAACGATGTCTTTAAAGGAAGATATGCCTTTATTTCATCAACAAGAAAAATCCATTCTTTGTTATTTTAGTTCCTCCTAATAGATCTTTTTCACCTCAAAGCATGGGAAAAATTCCGATTGTATTCTAAAGTCCAAGATTAAAATCACTTCTCACAAAGGCTAATTCTGCTATAGCTTCCAGGTATCTTTTGAAAATGCCTTTCAAGAAGTAATTTTTACTGTAAGTAGATCCATTTTTATAGGACATTTGGTTCCTTTCAGTTTGCAAAATACTGTTATTTGATACATAAAGTCTAATCTGAAGTGCCTATTTCAAAATGGAGCAAAATTTATCAAAGGCATCTTTCTATCTTGTAACATTTAGACAAACATCTACATGAAGATGTTGACCACAGAGCACAAAAGAAATGCCAAGTTGGCAAGAGATTATTGCATCACCTTTGCATGACCAGATACAACTGATAAAAGGATTAGACAGTGCTAGGGAAAATTTCATTTCCTGAGAAAAATTTTGTTACTATACTTGAAATAAATTAAATAATTTCAGTAAGACAAATTATTCATCTTACCTTCTGCAGCAGTTAAAAGGGACAGGTTCATTTGAATGATTTTCTGCAGCCAAATGAAAGAAAGAAACCTACAGCCACTGACTCCTTTCTCTCATGAAATACACTTGACCCACAAAGCTCTCTGTCTTTTTTATCTTTTTTTTTTTTTTTAATTTGCGTTTGCTGCATGGCTGGCCACATCCACCTTCGTCATGTCTACAGCAGCCATTTCCTTCCTACTATGACTGAAAGAAGTCTCTTGAATTCAAAGCAATGCAACACACACTGACAAGTGCATTAGGAAAATGTTCTAAGAGAAGGGGAAAAAAGGAGGTCTGAGGTAGATATACACACCAAGTGCTCACCTTCCTTGTTCAACAAGTGAAGAATTGGGTTAAATTCATAAATTGTATTCTACTGAGCAGAAAGACAGACAATGTAAAGGTGCATGAGGATGGATAGTCAGATGGTATACACAACTGAAGGTTTAGACAAGCATGGTAAAATTGGGTCAAATACTACTGAGGCAAACTTTTCTGACTGGGAGCTTTGCCTCAATGAAAACAACAGGTCTGGCTCACTCAAGTCAGCAAAAGCTCAACATACCCACAGAAAATAAGGACCACATCTTCTAACACAGGACAGAACACAACATTTTTACTACCATTAATCACATTGAATTGACAACACTGATATTTTGGTAAAAAGCAACATAATATGCCTCTAGAGAAATTTTTTTCAAGAAGTTCCTCCTGTTCATCAACCAACTCTACTGTGAGTTCCAGCTTTAAGAGACACACATAAACAAGAAGCTTCCAGCAGAGTGCATTAATGACTCAGCACATCATTTGTGTCCATGCTTCCCTTACAAACCTACACTTTTAGGATTTATACAGGCCATCTGCTCTGAAAAATGAAGAATTGAATCAAAGTCTTGTAATGGAAAAGTCTCTTTTGTTTATCATTAAAGGAAATTATTTAAATGCTTTAAAAAACTGTGGTATTGTGTAAATGATCAAAATGTTTCCCAAACACTGACCTTTCAGTCCTTGCAACCACTCCTGTGGGGTAGGTTAGTAAGTGCTATTACATTAACTCAATTCTACATGTAAGGAAAGAGAAGAACGATGTTAAGAGTCTTGATGAGTTATATGCACAGCTGGGAACAGCACAGTCCAGTAGTTCATAGTAACCTCGAGTTGTACAGTGTTTTGTCACCTTCTTGTGTGAATACAAGCAAAATGGTTTGCATTTGCTTAGGGGGCAATCTACAACCTCTTGTCACTTAATTAATGAGTACTTTCTAAAATCCTAAATATGTGCAAATAATACTGCTGATAGAAACAGTACGCAAAGCTAACCCTCCGCTAAGGGTAACAGAAGAACCTTGATGTTGTCCTGAACCTTTCATCGCAATATGAAAAATCAAAAAGCGTATGCTGAACTAGTCAAGTAAACTATATATTCAAAGCCAGTGGTAAACCCCTGATAACTATTCTAAAAGCCTTTGCTAATGCCCTACTAGCTTCCTTTTCAAGTTAGTAGTTTTGATTGCCATTACCTCTGGGTGATGAGTCTGGGAACTGTGGTACTACTTTTGTAAGCAGACAATGGGCAGATTTTTTTTTAAAACCAATAATTAATCAAATTCGTTATATCGGTTACTAACCAAATCCAGTAGGTAATTCCAGTACAGATGACTGACGAATGTTGTTAATTCAGCCTGTAATTACATTATCTCAGAAATGATCACAGGTTGGAACACGCTTAATTGCAGTGTCCTGATAAACTGAGAGTCAGACTATATCAGCACATGAAATAGCAATGGTCCACTTGCAAAATTAATAGAGGCTCTGTGTTAAAATACCAATACAGTTTGTTCAGTAGGAGGTAAGAAGTCATTTTCATGCATATTTAACAAAAAGAAAAAAAATGCTAAAAGAAAATCCAAGAAGGAAATTAATGGACATATAAAAACACTGTTTGACATGGCAGAGTTCAACTGACAGTCCCCTGGAGATTCTGAACCCAAATCCTTCCCTCTTATCCACATTTTACAGCTCAGTTTTAACATACTGCTGTCAACCTGTACTGATGGCCTTGATGCAGCAGTTGTCTTCTGTTGAACAAAGCACTGATGCACATGCTTACCATTGTGACAACTTCACTGGGATTTAGGCCTCTGCTTAAAATTAAGCCAACACTTAAGTTCTTTGCTGGAGGGGATTTTAGTAGGAAGGAAATGCAGTGATCATGAGCTACTGAAATTGAACATCAGTCGTTCAAGAATAGAGTAGAAATTTGCTTTGTGAGACTATTGTTTGACTCTTGCACTCTGTGTACAGAAGCCCCAACACACGTAGGCATTAAAGCATGAATTGCAGGTCAAAGACAAAAGAAATGATCCAGCTCTGAATCTCCTTGCTTTCATGCACTTAAGATTCCAAAAACAAAGCTAATGATAATTAAAAAAGCAGCCAAACAAACTCTAAGAAAAGAAAGATGACCCATACTGAATCATAGTTTTGGTGACCACACTGGGACAGCAGACATCTTGGCTCATATTGCATATAACAGATAAACAGGTGAGCATCACCATCTTTTTTTCTTTAAGATGGATGTACTTAACATATCCTGTCAGTTACCTCTGTGCATATGTGTCTACCTCATCCATGCATTGCAGTTGGTTTGCAGATGGGGAGTTATTGCTGGGCAATGCCTTATCTTTTCACATGAAGGTGCAGAAAGTATCTCCATTTTCTGATTCCCCCATCCTTTAGATTCATGTCTCATCCCTCTGCTGACAGCTGTGCACTGCAACGTCCAGGAGACCCTTACCTTCCTCCAGAGCTCCAGTCTGCTCGGAAGCTGGCGAGGGAGGCGGGGAAGGAGGCAGGTTGGCTGACTCTTCAACTGCTAGAAACCAAACAGTGAAAATGAGATACAGCAATTAATTCCAGGCAGACCGAGGCTTGATACAAGCTGCAGTCAGCCTGTTCTGCCCAGCTGAGAGAATTATTCGATGGGGACTTGTGCCTAGTGGATTTTCAGATGAGACCTTTTCAGAACATACGGATTTTTAAAGTTATAATAAAAGGACTGGGTTTTTTTCCAGATGGTGTTAATTATTTTCAAAATTCTGGTCACAGAGTACAATATAAAAATCAAGTACAAAATCATCTTTTCAATCAGCATTGCCACTTAGAAAACATTAAATCACCCAAGGCAACAACAAAAAAGCATCTGAGCATGAGTGGTTGTATAAATTCACACTATTAGAATCTGGCATCCAATCTCTTCGATTTACCTTGAGTACATGAACAAAAAACATTCTGCTTGGTTTGTTTTATCTCGTTCTGATGAGTTCAAGGTTAATCACAGAATACATGCAAATATTGCTTGTCTAAATACAGAAGACATCTGCATAGGGATCCTATGTCAGCCATGACATAAAAGTGATTCAGCTGAGCAAGGCACAGTGAAATCTTAGATGCACTTAGACTAGGATTTAGATTCATTCCCTGTCACGAGACTAGAGATGCTGAAACCAGATGATGTTTTTTCAATTACTTCAATTCAAGTACGATGAAATCCTAAACAAACTGCTTCTGAAATTAACTCATCATAACTTGTGCAGCTGATTTCATACCAATCACTTTAAGAATTCTTTTTTTTTCTTTAAGAAGAGATCCACTAATGAGGCTTAACCAATGTTTGGGTTTTTTTTAAAAAAAGTTTAAAAATCTGTTTTAACAGATCTGTCTTATAAACGTCACCTCTCAACAGGCAGATTGCAGTTTCTGTTTCGGGGCTTCTTCCAAAGCATAGAAAGGCCAGGTTCCAAGCCCCAGCAGAATTCACCAGGCCTCCTTCTACGGATTTCAGTGTAGTTTGGAGACCCTTATGTGACTTGTCCTTAAGACATGCTGTCCGGCGACAGAATATTTATATTTCCATCACAGTGCAACTCTACCCACACATATTTAACAGTCACTGACCACAGGAACTGTTACACCAACGTTTGCTGACTGAAGACATACTTCTCACAGTATTATCCAAGTACATGGAACTGAATACCCATTTTGCCTCACCCAGACCCCAGTAAAGCAATCTGTGCTTAAATATGTATGAAGTATTTTGTAGAACTGAGGTCTTCCATGTAAAATTGGGTCTCTGCAAAGAAGAGAAATTACCAAGTAACGCATCTCCCTGTTGCAGTTCAAAATTAGTTCAATGAAGCTAAAGACCTTGGGAACCAAATTTTCAATGAATATTCTAAATTACTCATTGAATTTCATTCATTCCTAAGCAGGGTCCACTCACTGTACCAAACAAAGCAGACCACCGATGAGGAAAATACCACAGGGCATTATTTGATCAAAATGTATGTGCAACTCAGAAGAATTTATACCGGGGCAGGCTTGCAAAACTTGCCTTACTTCAGGATGGAGTATGGCCTTTCTCTGGCCTTTGGTGTACATGCTTTGAGCTACTGTGGAAGTTTTCTGGCAGGGAGGAAGCACTGTAGGTCAAACGGCTGTATACTTACTTTTTTAACTATATTTTTATATATATATATATATATATATGTATGTATATACTCACACAGACACATACATTTCATTTCACAAAGAAGCCAGCAGGAGGATCAGGGCACAGCATGGACCAGTGGCAGTGGTACCATTCCTAACCTGTACCACTGGCATTTGCTTCATCCACACATACCTCCCTCTCCTGCGATCTCCCCTCACCCTGCCCAGCTGCTAACCCCTCTCCCACCCTCACCTGGTGTGCCCCATTCCTCTCTGCTTCCTGTTGAGGTGCTCTTCCTCCATCTTTTTGATTAGCCAGCACCCAACCAGCAAAGCCTCACTTTTTTTTTATATGCCTCTCCTCTAATCTTTGCCTCTTCAGAAATCAATGTTTCGCTTTTGCATTCTACCATTTGAGAACAGTCAGTGTGAGGTTAATGGTTGGACTAGGTGATCTTCAAGGTCTTTTCCAACCTAGATGATTCTGTGATTCTGTACATGTCTGAACACAAACAGGCTCTGAGCATTGCTGTGTCCCACCAAACATGATGACAAAACCACTACTACCAACTACATTTACAGCGGCACCACCCAGGAGTCAGAAACCAGGTGGAGAACTGCTGTTGGAGCAGACAATGAATGAGACAGTCACAGGGCCATGAAGAACTGGGTCAACAAGGATACTGCTATTATTACGTGGTTCCAGCATTTATCCAGTGGCACTGCAGCTTACCCATGACCATAACCTATGTGAATACACAGCTGTAACTCGTTTTTGTAAAATACATACATATAACATTTGCAGACGCGAGGATACTTCAAATGTTCTTTGTCTCGTTTTACCTAAAGGTAGTGGTCCAGGCTGATCTTTGTGCTGGGCTTCCTTTTCCTGTTCACCTTTCAGGACTGCTACAGCTTCAGCTGTTACTACTTGTACTATCCTTGCAGACACTTCTTCTGTGGCAGCAGCAAAGTTAGAAAAAACAAAGAAATGAGAACGATGTTTTAAAATTTTAAAGATTAGCTTCAACAATCAAAAATGGAGGCTGATGATCCATTTTTAAAAGGTAATATTTTCCCCTGAAATATAAGCAAATCATTAAAAATAAAATAGAAGGGCCAGATATTCCGAAGATCTCAGTGGAAAATACTGAGTACCTATAAAAACCAGGAGCCCAGCCTTTACAGTAAGATGCACAAAGCATCACTATCAAATGCTCTTTCTGTTAGGGACAATGTGCAGCAACTGCAAAATTTTAAGATGATCATTTATTACATGTCTAGAATTTTTTTTTGCAGGTACTGTTTTGCAAACAGGAGTAGAATGGCCAGCTGAGTAATGGAATTTCTTGACATTTAATATATAGTTCCTGTATTCTTACACGCACTTTGGATGATATTTCCTTCTCATCAGCACCCAGTTAGTATGCATTAGAAGAACTTCCCAGACAGACATCTGTGCTGATGAGGGACTTGGAAAAAGAAGGGCCAAATAACATTTCTGTATGATTAAAATGCATACTTTGTTCTCCTCATGCCTTTTAGGACTGCAACACAAAGCATTATTTAAACAGTAGGTCCAAATATCACGCAGAGGGAGTGCAGAGGATAACATTTGCTTGGTTGGACGGGCTCTCCGGCCCTGGTGTTGGGACAGAGGCTTGGCTCCCGGCCGCTTGCCCTCGCTGTGCTGGGCGCAGGGAAGGGGGACTCGCCCGGACCTGGCTGAGGCACTGCACGTCTGACAGGCCTGGCTGCCACAGGACCCGTGCTTCGCGCCTCCCCGCCTCCCTCAACGTGCGGCATGTCCCCAAAGGGTGCTCTGGTGAGGAGATGGGGGTGGTGGGACCACTCAGGGAGTAAATACTTCCAAACTGAGAAATTGTACCTCCTCTCTGCTCTAGACACACTCAAACGTGCAGTGAAATGTCACCAGGCATACAACTGCAAGTGGAAGTAACCACAGAGGCTTCCTGCCCTAAGGACAGTTCAGACACCTTTTATCTAGCAAATCAAAGACTTAAGGGTTGGTCCAGCAGAACCATCTACAAAAAAATTCAGAGAAAAAGGGTTTCATTTTCTTATCTGTGTATTAGCCCACCCTACCTTGCTTGTTAATCAACATATTCCTCATTCTCATAGCCCAACTCAGTGGAAATAAACCCCTTTGCTGTCCAGCTATTTCTGAGAGCTGGCTGAGAGTTGTTTAAAACGCAGGGTGCCAGGAGCCAACATGGAGCTGAGCCCTAGTAAAACAACCAGCTGCAGGGCCACAGGCCCACCAGCTGCGCAGCTGGGCACACACCTGACTACAGAGAAGGAATTTCACTGCTGCTCCACCCTTCCCACGGAGACAGAGGTTTCTAACGGCAGACAGAAATACACCCTGCGCCTGGCAGGAGACACTCACAGAGCCCCCATTAATCACCATCCTGAGGGCAGAAATAAAAACTCTCTGCTCACCCATTACTGCGTCCTTCAGGCAAGGACCAGCTGGGAAGGGGAAGTATATTTAAATCAATGCCCTACATGTAACTTTACAACAACCACCCTAACAAGGGATGCTGTCCATAAGATTAATAATGATTTCTTCTCACAGCTAGTGTATCCCTTTGTACTCTTAATGTAAATTTATTACTTTTCGTTTAGAAAAGCAATTTTTTCTCCCCAAAAGCATAGATGTGAGTTACTTGACTTTCACAGTCATGTTTATCCAAAAACAAAGTGCTACATTAATCTCTCTTTTGCACAAACTATGCAATGACATATTAAAAAAACCCACCCACTGGCAAAGAACATTCATAATTGTTGGTGTTTACATCTTACAATTCACTTCCCTCCTGACTGGTCACCAGGAGGGCAGTGACTGCAATAGTTTTATTGGCTGCAGCCAAGAGCAAGAGTAGATGGATGAGTATGTCAGAACAACTACCAAGCAACAAAAAAAAAACCCTGATTTTAAAAACTGCTAGCCCAGGAATACATGAGTATAAACTTGCCAAGGATAAATTCATACTAGAAATCTGAAGACGCTGCTTTTCTACTGTCAGGGGTGTGAAGTTCTGGCAGTCTTCCATGTAGCAGGAAACTCAACTGGTTTTGAGATGGAGCTCAATACATTCATGAAACAGACTACATAGGATATAGTTGCCTGTAGTAGCAGAAGGCTGTGAATGGCAGCTCTAGCTCTCTGTCCCTCTATTAAACAACAGGTCCCTAGTATGAGATGAAACTCCATTTTGTTGTTAAGTAGATCGAACCGGGCACCATAAATCAAGTCCTGCATGTGGCTAGTCCTATGGACCAAAAAACAGGAATATTGATTTAAAGCCCATCGATCTTCCCAGGGGCCTGCACTTCATGTTTGGGCTTTTAGAATTTTTCCTGCCTCCACGCCTGCTGATGTTGGGGGTGCTTCTCGGCACCTCTTGGTCCCTTCCTCTCGTCAGAAACATGGAACAGATACCTCCTGGACAGACATGTGGTGCTGCTGTTGCAGGGCAGTGGACTTGGATGCAAACAGTCCCTTGGAATCACTACAGGCCCTGACAATTCCCTGTGTTGTGAGGCACACTCAGACTGCAAAACACAAGCAATACAGGGGAAAACTGGGAGAATGAACCTGGAGCTTGGCCCATCCTCTTCCTGCAGACATGGGGTGCCCTCTCTCATGCCGCACCATGCAGCCGGTGTGCTGCTGCAGCACCCTGGGTGGGTGGGACAGGCGGGTAGGAAATGAACTGCTCTTCCATAAAGTGAGCTTTGATACTTGGTATATCCCCGTTGAGATTCTGCTCTTTCAGAACAGGAAAAAGTACTGCCCCGGCAGCCTTGGTGAGTATGGAGAACAGCAGAGAGCTTCACAGAGCACCGTGGCTCCAGAAGACCTCATGCCAATTGCCATCACCGCTTTATGCCTGGAGGGTGTGACATGTGAGTGACCCTTCTGTCAAAATCTCCATGAATCTACTAATCACAACACTACCAACAAAAGTAACATCATCAAGTCTGTTAGCTCAAATGAACAAAGCAAGACTCGGGAAGACTGTTAGGAGATTCAAATTTTAAAGCTTATTTTCACATGAAAATTTTAAGAAAAGCCTCCAATTAATTTTTCAGATATAGAATATGCAAATATATCTACCAGATTTAGTACCCTGGAGCATGTCCAATGGAAACCCACTTGGTCACCTGCTCTCCATCACCCAAGCTACTGCAAGCCTCCTCCCAGCAAGGTAAGACAAATCCCTATTAAAAATTGTCTCCTTTGTTTTATTTATACTTGTCCACATCCAGCCTGGTTCTGGGGTACAAATGGGACTCTGCAAGGCTGGAAGACAGTTCCCACCCTCTCTTTCTGATTTAATTTGCTTGCGACAAAGATTATGTTCCACAGGTAGATATGGCTAAGGGTGAAAGGTTGCCTCCTGAAAAAAGGAAATTTCAATTTCAGGCTATGCAAAGTAAGTAAATAAAAGTACAAATGGCCTCTGGGTTTTGGTTTTGGGGGATTTTTATTTGTTTATTTGGCTTTTTTAATCAAGAAAGGCTCACTTCTGAACACTGTTGATGGATATTTTGGGTGACACAGGAGGCACAGGCAGTTTGCCAGAAGAGCAGTGATTTTGCTATACATGACTGCTGCAAAAGGACAGACATTTCTGTACTAATGGACACTATAAATAGCAGATCCAACAGGAAAGTCAAATCCTCACAGGGCAGCTATTGAGACTCTTCATAGTTTCCTTATGGTTCAGTTAAAGTTCAAGGAAGCCTAATGATAAAGAACAAAAAAAAAAAAAAAAAAAAAAAAAAAAAAAAAAAAAAAAAAAAAGAAAGAAGCCTTAGCCAGCCTGGATGCCAGGCAAATTCTTCACAGCCTAAAAGCTCTGGATTCACTAGAAATAGTTTTGCTTGTAGAGATTTTTTTTTTCCCCTCCCTTTAAGCAGGTAGTCAGTCTCTGACTCTGTGGCACCAAAACGGCACTAAGAAATAACAAGTAAAACCAAATATATGTTCCTTATAGAACCTTGCCTCACATAAGACTCTAGCACAATGATCAGTGACTATATGGCTTTCCTTTGCATTTTGCAGAGAGTAAAATGCTGCTCCTTTTTACCAAGATGTCAGCTGCTCATGACACTGGACACAGACTGAAATCTCCCAGTTTGATTTGAGAGAACATGGTACCTAAAAATACTGGTGGTCCTCGAATGGGATGTCCATAACAGAGAGGAGACATTGTTAAAGATCCTCAGCACAAGCTTTCAAAAGCCCCCTGACAATGTGCAGGCTGAGCCGAGAGGCCAGGAGCTAACACACAGGGATGGTGATTCTGCTGCTCCCTTAAAGGCTGTCACTTCAGACCAAGCTCCGACGGGGCTGTCAGGTCAAGCCTGCACAGTTGCTACTAATGCCATGGCTGCTCTCTGGCAGGAACAGAGGACTGTGCCCCGCTGAGATGGCAGGCATCTCTCTTGGGCACTACACTAATTTAAACCAAATTTAAAACTCAAACCAATAAGCACTCTCTGCTCCTGATCTTGGAAGCCAGTCTGATTCTTCTACAAGGTATGAAAAATCCCAGCATGCCGAACTGGGACATCCGGAGTCTCTCTGCCCCACAGACAACTCAGGGACACAAACCTGACAAACCACAGGAGATGCTGAACCAGATGCTGACAGCATGGGGAGCCACAGCCTTTCCTCTTTGCTGGGTTTAGAAGACCTGGTGACTCCAAAAGCTGCAGCCCCTCTCATATGCACACCCAAGGGCACAACAGCTGCTCAATCCCCACTCTGGCTTGCCCTGGCACCGATGTTTGAACTGCAGCAGGCATCATCCAGGCACTCCCTCCTGGCACCCGAGAGAACCCCTCTTCACTGAGAGAGACCCAACCAGGGGCTGTTAAAGCAAGGTTACATGCCAAACATGGCTACAGCAGAGCCAAAGGTCTGGGATCAGACCCTGTAGAAGGCCAAGATGTTGTGTCAAAGCCTTCCTTCACTTCTTATTGATGCTGTTGCAGTTGTCAGTGGACTGCAGATGTCTCCTCTGGCACCTGAATCCATTACCTACAGTACTTCCATTTCCCAGGAAACCTTTCCAGTCCATTAAGTCTTTTAACAGACAGCTTTACCAGCCCCAGAGACAGATGTATGGACGGTGGCAAGAGTCTTTAAAAAAAGGTGTCTGAGCTTTCACCAAATATTTCCAGAAAACTGTTAGAAATAATTGGCAACTATAAAGGCAAGAGCAAAAATTAGATGTGTGACACATCTCTGCAGTGATGTGTGGTATCTGTTCCCTTTGTGCCCTTTCAAATGTTTTTTCTTCAGCTTCAGACACTCTTTCTCTTCCAACCTACCATAACCTCAGGCTTAATCCATTGAGGAGCTGAATTTGCTACAAACCCTATTTCCTAGGTGAAACTGCTCAGGCTCAGACATTTGCCTATGACAGCCCTCATCCAGCGATACCTTTTATTTCTCTGTCCCTCCTACTCCTCTATATGATGCTGTATTATTATAATGAGGATTGGCTTTGACAATATAAATTTCCTATGGGCAGGGCTCACAGCATCTTCCTGCCTCACAGGTATGTGTCCCAGCGCTGCTGCAGGGATCCTGCTGGCAGAGGAACTGGGGCTGGTACAGCTCAACCCGGGGAACAGCCGGCTCGTCACCTCACATAACAGTATCTGTGATTTCTCAGGCCAGGGGTGCCCTGGTCAGACCAGAGTTTGTTTCCTCAGCTCTTACTCTTCTTCCTCAGCTGTAGCTGCCTGTGTTTCATTACTGCCATTCAGCCAGTTCACTCAGCCCACCTATCAATCGCTTCTTGTCACCTGAGCACCCACTTCACAGCAATAGTGACAGCTCCTCCTGAAAAGTACTTCACATCCCCGCAGTTTCACTGGGACACTCTTCCCAGACTGAAGCAGCATCACCCCCTGCTCTTTCTAGAGACAGCTCTATGTGATATCACTACGGTATCAGTTTGGTGTAGCCATGGAAGGTGCCATCTGGTCTCTGTAAAGCAGAACTTGTTTAAGGTGTAGACAAAGTTTAACGTGCTGGAACTGCACAGCACAACCAATGCTCCAGGAGAAAACTGAAGGAAAGGGATGATAGGCAGGAGGGACAGAGAGGAGGAGACTGAAAACTGTGTTAGAACTTCACACGCATTCACAATGTCACCCCTCAGCCACCTACCAAGAAAATTAACTGTGAGCTCGGTTAAAGCAAAGGGTAATTAACACTCCTGGAGCACTGAGGCTAAAACAGGGATAAAGAGAGGTGCAAACAGAGTGAGAGGATAAAATTGTATGTTTCATTAATTTTGCCACATTTTAGGGAAGGAACACAGGCAGAGCACAGCAAAAGGATTAGCTACATGTGTGCTTGCAGAATTGGGAAAACAAAGCAATTTCAGTAAAAATGTGCCTGTCAAAATCCCCAGTGGGGTGCAGAGCAGTTTCCAAGGTAACCAGCACTAATTGTTGGCACAGTGAAATCGAGTCAACAACAAAAGCAGAGAGCAACCTGTGCCGCTTAGTGAGGAAAATACCGCCAATATATTCCTGCAGAAAGGGAAGATACAAAGTGGCTATTTGCTATCTTTGACAATCCCCAAAGCAAACAGGACCTATGGATTTTTTTCCCCCCGGGGTACTGCGGTTCCCAGGGCAGCAGGACTACAAACCAAATAGCTATTCGATTTGTTTTAGAGGCATTAGCCAGTCCCCTAAGGACAGGTTCTGAATTCATGCTCAGCTCTCCTGGAAGCTGGGAGACGACTCTTGTTTCAGTCAAGAGTGCTGAAACGCTAGGGAAAAAAAGATGTGAGCTTCACGTAGTGACATTTCTGATGGAAAAAACAACAACACATCTTGGACTTTATCACTGGGATTGTGACAACTCCAAGTACTGCCTTTTGCACTCAGATTAAAAGAGAAATGCACAGCAGCAATCAATGCAGTATGAATAAATTATATAAAACCCGAATAATGCCAACAGATTAGTGCTTGTGATTGAAGAAAAAAAGCAGTAACATAGCTTTACAGAATTTAAATATTTGCTCTCAAATGGCTTTCGTGAGTGTAAATATTTTGCTGTAAGTAGGTCCTTGATCTGGATGTTGGCAATATCAACAGTAATTGGCAGGAGGTATGAAGGCAAATAATAGGAACATCAGCTTTTAAATTAAATGAAACCACAACTCAACTGACAAGTATCATTTCCCTAATAAACTCGTTGACTTCAAGCTACTGTAGCATCAATGAGGATAGTGACAGATTAATTTAATCACCAGGATTTACCAGCTAACCAACTGAACAGGTCAGAAAAGGCTTTTGCTTTGGGAAAGAAAGAGCTTTCAACGTTTAATGGATTGAACCCCAAAGGTAGCAACACTGAACAACAGTAACACACTCGGACTACCTTTGGGGAAAGATGGACCGCAGTGACTATGTGAGAAGAGCATGTACAGGGGAGCTACAGCTGGGTACCTGACACAGCAGCTTCACGCCCTGGGGAGCCTCACAGCAAATGGTTTATGCCTCCACGTCTTGGGGTACTTCAAGTATTCAACAGTCCTTCCTACCTTCTCCTTAAACTCAAGATTGTAAATCTGAATCATTATTATCTGGCCCCTTAACATATCTGCTTTGTAGCAGAGTAAATCTGGTGCAAAGCTGATGTTCTGGCTGCAGCTGAGCTGTCGGACTGGTTTCGCATCGGTACAAATAGGAGGTTGGAGGGTGGCTTTCCTGTGTGCCCTCAGCTGCTCTGCAGCGATCGGGGAAGCCACAGGCCAGGGCCCGGGCCGCCTGTCCTTGGACAGCTTCTACATGTTCTGTGTGTACCTCACCTTCACTGCCCTGTCTGCATTTTCCTGATCACCTTCTTCATCGAGAGAGTTGGACATAGTCCAATTCCAGCTGGAGACAGATGTGCTCCAAGGCACATAAGTAGCAAAATCCAAAGCAACTTGTGCTAGGAGCCAGGAACAATTCGGAAAGCTCCAGTGAGCCCCCTGCCCCGGCTCCCCAGTACACCCTGGTGCATGTTCACTAGGCAGAAGCCTCAGCCATGCTGTCTAGCAGCTGTAAAACAAACCACCGAGGGATCAGTCCCCACCCCCACACGAGATATGAAAGGCTGTTAAAAAGGAGTCATACAAATGTCAGTACAATAAAGAAATGCTTTAAAAATGAGCCCTCATTACTGCAAATACTTGCTCCCTGTGTATCCCCTGAGTTGCATGTTCTTAAGTCTACCGCCTGGAACAAAATATTTACTACTGTCAGCATTTCCCAGCCAAGTCAGAGGTGGGAAAAACTAACCGGTTGTTTTGTCTGATGCATTGGCAACACAGTTTACAGCTAACATGCAATACTGAAGCAGACCACCAGACCCTCAGCCAGGGCAATGCAGTGAGGTCCCACTGCCCTTCTCAGGACTTGCTATCAGCTGAAAACATCACTTGCATGTACAAAGCAGCTATATCTATCTTTCATTAAAACCTGAACTCCTTAGGAACCATGAAGAAGAAATCACTTCGGCTTCAAAACAAAGAACCGGATATTTAGTCCTTTGAGTGTGAGTAAATACACATAACAGGTGACTCACTTTTAAATCAATATTTGTTTTGAACTTCAGTACAACTTAAGATTTTAAACAGAATTTTAAGAACCTCCATAGAAGTCAATGGAGTTTCAGTCACCTACAGCAGGAGGTGTCGTGTCCTTTAAAGTTCATTTTTAGCTCCTTTTGCGCTAATTTTAAACACTTTTTACAGTGTTTTCTGTGATACTTTTAAAGAAGAATTCAAAGTATGCTATACAAACTCTGCTGAATTTAAGTTTAAAACTAACATTAACCTATGCACACGCTGTGTGGGATTTCTAGTTATGCCTGGTCAGAAGGACTGAAGGTCATTCTGCCGATGCAACAGAATTTTGGTTCATCCCATCAGGGAATATGGTAACACATAAAATGCAGCAATACCGTGCCCTGTTCACCTTAAGGCTCACACTTGCCAGTCCAACCCTGCTTAACCAGCTAGCTCTGCAATGCAGCAAGAGCTGCACAGCGAATCTCTTCCCAGCTCTGCCCAGCCCAGCCCAGCCCTGTGCCTGTACAGAGACAGATGTGTCCCTCCTACCGACTGTGAGGAACAGTGTTGTTTATTTACAAACGAGCACATGGCAAGCGTTCCCACAGACAGGCAGAGCAAGACAGGCCCCATGTCACATACAAATGAACCAAGTCCTGCAGAGGTGATGTGGATGGGTTTCCAGAACAGTTCCCAGCCCTGCACAGCAGTTCTGCCATCTCTCCCCCTCTCCTCTGGCCCTACGCCAGTCAAAGGGAGCCTCATCTCTGCTGGGCCACCGACTCTGACTGGGACTCATCCCTGGCCGCTCACACCTCTAAATGTACGAGGGATCAGGAATAAAAATGTCCACCTAATCTTATAGAAGTGCAAGAGATGCACATAAAAACCCTCAGCACACCTTCTGAACTACCTCTTCTGCTTTTTATGACAGACTTGTCTTTTCTGCACACTGAAGTCTGCAAGCTTCTGCAGACACAGTGCTGGGGACATCTGGGTGCTGTGGAGAGATCCTAGACCAGAGTTTGGGTCACTGAAGCCACCAGAAGAGGTCTGCAACCAGAGACAGAGCTCTCGAGTGTACTGAAAATGAGAAGCAGCTGTGGAAATTCAAGGTTCTCTTCTTCGCAGAGAAGCTACACTGGATGGTTGGGATAGAGCTGGGAGCACAGAGAGCAAGAAAATAAAGCCAGAGGCAGCATGAGAAAAGAGAGGAAAAGTAGTAAGAGCTGACAGAACAATTATTTAGAATGACAACATATTCTTAAATAGAGAGAAAGGATGACAGTGAAAGAAAAAAGATAACTCATGGACAGGAACAACTAAGGATTAGTTTCCTCTACAGCTCACCAAGAACCTGCGCAGGCTGTGTTACCCTGGATTTGGCACATACCCTGGCTTTGGGGTGAAAAGCAATAGTCACAGCAGAAGCCTTTTCCTTCTGTCATATGTGGTGCAGGGCTATGGATGAAAACAGCTTTGGTACATCAGCAAGGCTGCCACATCTACACATCACTGGCAACTGATACTTCGGCTTTTCTTTATTAACGTATCTGTGTTGCCAGATGCACAGGTTGCATGGAAAGAGGACCAGACTGTAAATTAGTTTTATCATAACTGCCATAGGCTATATGCTGGAACCTGCACCAAACTTATCACATATCACTATGAATTAGTCTCAAGGAAAGAAATAGGAACAAAAAAGTGAAATACCTGGGGTTTATTCCCCCACCCCTCAAGTATATAGTGCCTCCAAGTGAAACTGATTTCAATGAAGCATTCAGTCTACTCAGTCCTGAGTGAAAATACCTCTCTGGGAAGCAGCTAACAGGTTTTCCTGCCTTGAACATAATCATATCTCACAGTTATTTTCCCACATACTGCATGCAATTAAAGTTTTGACCAGGTATTTTCCACACATAGGAGAAGGGCTCACTCCCATGATCTAATGCACACAGCTGGGGTGCTTTCAGCTTCCTGCACTTTTTGCATGTCATGAGGAATACCTCAGTAATAACAAAAGCCCCAAACCCAACCAAGACTGCCATTTCTAAACCACCACCTCAGAATGGGTTTTCCAAGCACCACTGACTCTGCTCTGCAGTCCGTCTGTGAAACAGCACAGAAAATGTAAATGTTTTGCTCAGCATCTCCAAGAAACAAATGACAGTCAACATCAGCATGTAGCCCTCTGAGTCTTGTCTTTGAATTTCCAGATCAACCTTTTCACAGCTGGTACAGACAGGCACCGTCTCATCAGTGCTCATCTGCCAGCTAATGCCAGCCGCTTATGCTGATTCCCATCCATCCCTTCGGCTGGCAAAGGCAAGAAAACCTGTATTAATTATCATTATAAGGATTTAAAGTGAGCAGTTAATCTACCAGTAGGGACTCCCCAAAATAGAAAAACCCAAACCAAAACACCAGTATGCACTAGTTTTGCTGTCCTTACTCAGGATATGAATACAGCACGAGATGAGACTATTTCTTTCTCCATGTTGTAACCTCACAGACTAAAACAGCAGGGAAGACAAAGACATGGGGCTTGCCTCTGACCGCCTTCTAATCTTTCCTTTGAGTTCCTTACTCAAAACCCAAATTGTCTTTGCTTTCCAATTTTAATACAGAGTAGCTCATCAGGGTTAGCCAAACCAAGAAATCTGCATATCTATCTCTCTCTCTCTCACACGCACACATATGTATTTTGCACCATAAATACACCCCGAAGTAGTATTTCCTTTTCATTTCCATGAAAGTCGTGCCTCAGCAAGGACAGCAGAGTGAGGGCCCCATTGCAGTGTCCTCCCACTCTCTCTTCCCATCTACCCTGTCTCCCTTAACCTTGAGAAGCAAATGCTAGAGGAAAGAAGGAAAAAAATTAAATCCTCCTTTCCTTTGTCAGACAGCCTGGCTGTGGCTCAGAGCTGTTACAGAGAGGCTGTGCACTCCTGAATGCTAAATAAGCTCCCAGGCTACATACTTTCTCTCAGCGGAGCTTAAAAAGAGATCTCACTCCGCGCGGGGATGTGTTGGCATGGCAACGCGGAAAAAAGAAATCAGCAGCGCCTGGCACTCCTCACAGGAGCAGCAGACTGTGCAACACTCATTTTTGTAAGTGATCTGATGGTACCTACCTCCTCTTCACCAAAGGTTAAACCCATGCCCAGCTGCATGTGGAAGGGCATATGCCAGCCCACGTGCTGGGAAGACCTGACTTCCCCAGACACACGTGGGGACAGCGGGAAGCTGTGCCTTGCACTGGGCTAACCTGTGGTTAGCTAGGGCTGGAGAATGCACCAGTACACACATGACCTTCCACAACGGGAAAAGTGAAGGAAGGGATTTGTGAAGTGTGGTGGTGAGCGGGTTAATGACTGTACCTCCAGGCTCTTCTGCTCCACAGTGTATGAGACCTTGGGAGCTGAAAATTGCCTGTGCACAGGGCAAGGGGCCAGGAAATGAGGCAGTCAATGTCCACCAGCACATCCCAGGCTGTCACCAAAGAACCTACTGCTTCCCTTTCAAGGTGACTTTGGAGAAGAAGTTGCCGTTTCAGCTCTGCCTGAAACAAGAGCAGCTGTGTGTCTGCAAAACAAGGCTCTGTTGTTTGGCAATGAACATTCCTCCAAATCTTCCTTGCCTCAGATGAAAGCTGGAATGGAAGATTATATGCTGGCACAGTCCCCATCGATACCACCTTCCAGCCGCAATCGCAAAGACCTCTGCCCACTGCCAAATACCGCTCAGTGCTCCTGCATGTCTGCTACACTGCCGTCAGGGGGATGGAGACAATGATGGTTTCCCTCCAGACATGACAGTGAAGAGCCCTTGAAGAGCTCCATCTTCACCTCTCTGCAAGGGGCAGAGCTGAACCAAGCCCAGAGGGCAGGAGCCTGCAGAGAGCCAGCACACAGCCCTGCACAGGGCCATGCCACCTGCCTGTGGCTCTGCCACAGCCCTCCTGAGTGACCTGGGGTAGCTCTCCTTGCACCTGCCTGCCTTTTCCTCTGACTCTTTTACAAGCCTTGTCAACATAATTCATAAATGCACAAGCTATCTCCTACCATTCACTGAAAGGATTGCAGCACAACGGGCCATGATTTAGAACATGGCCTCTGGACACAACTGTCCCACCAGTGACTCAAGCTATCACCAGTGCTGGAAGGTTGAGATCCAGCCCACAGAAACAGCAAAGTCAGCATTTACAGCCCCCATCAGAGCAGGCAGCCAAATATGGATGGCAGGTAGGAAGGGCAGAGACAGACAAAGGGCAAATTTTTGTCCACAGAAAGGGGAGACAAAAGCAAAAATTTAACTCCTAGGATGTGTTCTGTATTCGACAGGATATTCATCCTTCAGCAGCAATAGCTACCCTGGCTACAGCAGCCCTCCAAGAACTGCTGCAGATGTTTTCAAAAGGCAACTTCGATAAACAGCACTCATGACATATGGTCTGAATTACCGGTGTGGTTGGAACAACATGTTATGAAAGATATTTCCTCCATATCCTGGCCTCACTGCTCCTTGTTGCATCTCCAAGGTTGTTATCGATTACGTTTTCTGGGAACACTGACGGCACCAAGTGAGTGCTGGTTGCCAGGCCAACACGCTCACAGGCGTTTTGCTATTACTCCTTAAGGAAGCACAGCTGCTTATGCAATTCCATCTTGTGATGCTCATACTGTAACAAGAAAACACCAAAGTGAATCAAAACAGCAACAGGGAGCCCAAAGGAAATGGCTGGTTGATGCCTTCTCTTGGCCAGATTCAAGGCTGACATGGCACAATGCAGCAGTTGACTCTTACTGCACCCAATTTGAGATACAGTTTTCAGAAGTGAATCTGAACCACACACTGACATTTTTCAGAGGGCTTTAGCGATAAGAAAGACTGATGGCTGAACTTCTCTGGGTGTCTGACTCCCAGCCACAGGTGTCAAGAGCACCTGGACAACGGGTTATCTCACCCCACTCCCTTTCAGGCAATAATTTTTTACATGATCATATTTCCCAAAACTGTGCCAGACCCTCCAGCTCCTGCCAATACATTTCAATCACAGACTGACCAAGTCCCAAGAAGAGGTAGGAGGGCAGAGCCAGCCCCTCGGAGAGATTAGGGTTGGACAAAATGTGGTTTTACTGGATTTAGTGACCAGTAGTGTCAAGCCACAATAAAACCTGCAGAGACTGGTCTCTGCAGCAGTTAGTGAATACTTAGGAGTCTGGGAGAAGATTGCTGGAGCTAGGGGGTACATGGGAAAAGACACAGTTTCTCTGGCCTCATTCCCCGTCCTCTGCAGAACAGCTGAGAAGGATCTCTACAGTGAGCTTAACAGAGAACAGTAAAAATAACATTTTCTGCAAATGCCCTGAAGAGGCTGTGCTGTCTCCGCCTATGCTCTCTTCAGCAATATAATTTGAACATGTCTAAAATATTCCAATAATGTGTCCCAGAAAATGACACTTGCATTACTCTTAACATAGAGAATAAAAGTTTCAGGACTCTGGTATGTTTGCCTGTATCTAAATTGGCAAAGACGATGGTGCATAGTAATTACTGTCATATTTCCTGGGCAAAGGGAGGGAGATCAAGATACTTAATTAACATCTTCTTTCCCATGGGAGCCACCAATGACATGGTAAGATGCATTATTCCAGCTTTGCAAAATAAACAACTGAAATGGGAAAAACATGGCAATCACATTATCTCTGAATGCCACTGATTCTGCATCCTTCTGTGCATTTTGTCTGTATTGCTGGAGACATGCTGCTTGCTGAAAATGTGTATCTGACAACAAGGCTGGGAGGCTTCTTTGGGGAACAGCTGTTGAGGGAATTTGTGGGGTGCTCTGGTAACTCCAGGAAGGCTTGGGTAGCAGCAGGACAACCACTGCAAACAGCCAAACGAAAAGGAAAGCTCTGACAAAGCAGTCTTCTCTGAAAGCAAGGCTAAAAAGGCCTCTGTACAAAGAAGGCCTGTTTGTACGTTTACTGGCAGTGCCATCTTACTATTATCACTTGTATAGCAACAGAGAGAAAGACACACAAATGAAAAGAATATCAAATGAGAAGTCACAAGAGGAGTAACCATTAACACCCATGGGACCAAGTGATGACTCGGTGCTGTTTCAGCCTGGAGAGGCTGTCGTGTTTACTGACCTCATGCACAGAGCTGCAATCCTGCCCCTGCCCAATCAGTCTGCCATCACAGCTCCAGTGTCAGCCTTCATGGGCTGAGTGCCTGATCCAGCACAATTAAGCATCATGGTGTTTTTCTAACAGTGCAGTGGTGGTGAGGGCCGTGAACAAGAACCTCTTTACCTAGAGACTGGATACTACAATGCCAGGCTATGGAAGATCATGGGATACAGACTGTTTCCTTGACACACTGCCTGGTAGTTGGAACAAGCACAAGCCCTGTCTTCAACATGTGTTTTTTGCATAGCCAGCCTAAAGGGACTCCTCACCTCTGCTCAAGTATTTACTGGCTATGCCAGGGTAGTCTTTCAGGCTGACATTCATAGAGTCATAGAATGGTTTTGGTTGGAAGTGACCTTAACAATCATCTAGCTCCAACCCCCCTGCCATGGGCAGGGACACCTTCCACTGTCCCAGGTTGCTCACAGCCTGGTCCAGCCTGGCCTGGAACACTGCCAGGGAGGGGGCAGCCACAGCTGCTCTGGGCAACCTGTGCCAGGGCCTCACCACCCTCACAGGGAAGAATTTCATCCTCACAGCTAATCTAAATCTACCCTCTGTCAGTCTAAAACAGTTACCCCTCATCCTATCTCTACCCTGATGCAGAGTCCCTCCCCACCTTTCCTGTAGCCCCTTTCAGCACTGGGAGGCCGCTATAAGGTCTCCCCGGAGCCTTCTCTTCTCCAGGCTGAACACCCCCAACTCTCTCAGCCTGTGCTCACAAGGGAGGTGCTCCAGCCCCCTCAGCACCTTCGTGGCCTCCTCTGGACCTGCTCGAGAAGGTCCATGTCCTTCTTATGCTGTAGCTTATTTAAATTCATTTAAAGAGTAGCTGGTCACAGGAATAGATTTGTTGCAGCTGCCCATTTAGTCTGTCCGAACAAAGCCTAAAACAATGGCTGAATGAGGATAAATTACATTCAAACTGTAACATGATTTTCCTCTTACCAATTCTCCCCTTGGATGTTTCCTGCACACTGTGCTATTCCTGCTGTCTAAATCCCTTTACCTCTGGGGCAATATCTGCCACAGTGCAAAAGCTGTGTTGGCTCAGGATGAACAGATAAAATTGAACCTTTTCCTACTGTCCTTACTTCATCTTCATTTTTTCCTTCTTTCCCTGTCACTTCCCGCCCCCACTTTGCTCCCTCACAGCTTTCATCTCACCAGCTCTCTGCCCCTCACCCTCATAGCTCTCCTGCTGCTGGATCTGCTCCCCCCCATTCCTCAGTCCCTCACTCCTCCTTCAGCTCAATGCTGCCACGTCTTCATTCTTCATCACAGGTCTAGGGCTGGCCCCCCCCCCCCCAGTCACCAAAAATCCTGGCCCCTCTCATTTATCTGTCATGGGCTTCATCTTACCCACCTTTCCTATGACATAAGGGCTCTGAAAAACAAGGCAGGAGCACTCAACCCGTGGTCGGACTCTGTGCTGTGTCAGGAAGTCTGCTACAGTCTTCTGGCAGTCTCTTTGCATCCTGCATGGTTTGTGTACCCTGCCAATTAATGAAGGGCTCTGTTTGTCACTCTGGCAGGACGTGTTACTGTTCTTAACATTGACTGACACCAGGACAGAGGCACTGTCCTGAGGCTCTGGTAACAGGATTTCAGGAAATGCTTTTCCTTCATCTATCAAAAAAATAATTCAGCAAATAACCATGTGGGTAATCCAAAGCCCCTACAAACATAAGCCTGAATTTGTCATGAAATGAAGAAAGCACTCAATCAGCTGAGTCACTGTACATAAAGACATATTGTAGAAGATGCTTCACAATGCATCCAACTACTTTTACCCCTAATTATATAAATTTGTCAGGTTATTACTGTCAAATTAATATTTGACATTATATTACTGAAAAGAAAAATAAATGCATTTGAAGTGTTAAAAAGCAAACCTTTGCAGTTTGATGTTCCTTGCAAATCAGATACGAAGGATTGTGCTGAATTGCTGGTTCCCAGAGAATGCTGCAGCGCATCTGTACTGCTCCTCAGCGCTTCCTCCCAGTTAGTTGACCACGACTTTTCAGTAGGCAAAGAAAAGGCTGCCACTCTCGCATTCATTATAAGTCAAACACATCCTGTGCTCTACCACGGGGTCCAATCCAAATTGTTCCACATCAGCCCACTTCAGAGTGAGTTTCTGAAGATTACTCTATCACGCCTCCTTTGCAGCACACATCTCACGTGACGTGAAAATGTCTGGCTTGACAAGAGCTACAGATATCATCCTCCCCTCTTAGTACTTCCAAAATCCTCATCAAAGATGCCGTGTGTGTGTGCAGGTGAGAGGGAAGATAGGCAGGCATGGATCAGGCACAGCACATTGAAACTCAGTGGATCTCAGGCTGGGGGTGCTGCAGACCACCCCAAAGACAAGGTGTCTTCAGGAGCAACTTGGGAGCAGCATGGGACTTGTGGGCTCACAGAGACACGGGGCTGAGGATGTAGAGGGGCTGGGCTGGTCTGCCAGGGGCAGGCAAAGTTCGTATACACAAATATATATGCACAACTACATATAAAAAGGAATAGCTGCTTTGCCGCCTTACTTATATCTCACATCCATAACGGCTTCCTGTGTGCGGTGCCAAAACCCCCAGCCTATTCCCTTGTACATATTTGCCTGTGATTTCAGTGGATGCCGGATCAGGCCCTGAGGCTGGCCTGTCCGCAGCGCTGTGCACTCTCCCACGTTCCCATCGGCTCATTTAAAAGGAGGGTATTGATGTGTCTCCATAATGCAGCCATTACCAGCGTGATACCGAGACAGATCAATCAAAGGCAACACAACAGCCAGATTCAGAGGATTCCAAAATTGAGGTCACACTCAATAACTCTTAGATGCCAAGAGAGAGAGACATGCATATATACAGGAAGGCAAATTTTAACTGTGCAAACCTAAAAATGTCACTTGTAGTGATGGATTGGATGCAGTTTGGCAAGAACTGTTACTTCCTCCCCCACTACCACCCCTTGCCCCTGCATCAGTGTTGGCATAAGGTGCCTTTGTCCTGGTGGCCTGACTCTAACCTCCCCCTTAACACACAGCCCTCAGATTTTACAGTGTGAGCCCTGCAAATGGGTGCCCTGCTGCTTTGCTGTGCCCCGAAGGGACTATTGCACTGCTGCAGAATACCATTTACTAGGAGAGGACCATTTCATGACTAAATCCCAGCTCCTGGGTCAGCCAAGTGCTGGAGAGCTTCCTTAGCCGAAACACCTCAAAATGTAATTGAGCTGTCATCAGCAGGGATGGGGCAATGGGTGGCTGCCTGGGAAATGCCCTGGTTATACCAGTGCTCTGCTGTGGATGAGCTGGTTGCTGCAGTTGCTGGGTATTTACAGACTCCAACACGGAGGCTGAGAAGCCAGAGATCTTCCTAGGTTATAGTGCTGGACTTGCACCAAGGAAAATAAAATCCCTGTAAATCCACTCAAACCCAAGAGTTTGGCTTAATTATCTCAGTTGATCTTGGCTTCCTGTGCATTTTCTCCTCAGCTGATTGGAGTCAGTAAGCTACTACAAATGATTAAACAATTCACATTACTGGTAATTATGTGTATCAAAGTGGCATTTAAAAACTTCACCTGATACACTGCCCCACTGAAGTTAAAATTTACAAGCAGACAAACACATCAAAGATGGCTGAATTTGGTAGCAAATGGCAATCCTGATTTCAAGATCAAAGTCTGACTCGAACACCAAAAATCCACCTCTAAATTTCCTGCTTCACAATGCATTAAGCACATCCAGCTAGTAAGTACTAGTGTAAAATGGTAACACATGCTCCTACAACACACGCTCCCTTTCTATCACTACAGTAAGTCGCCACCAGGTTTCTCCTTCAAAAAGAGAAAAAATATTATACCTTAAGTATCCTAAACTGGTTTACACTGCATTAATTAAATATGGGCTTAGCCAGTATTTAATCCTGAGTATGGAGTGCACAAGTTTCCAGAGAGCTAGAAATTCATGCATGAAAGCAAGCAGTTTTAGGGACTTTTCTAGTGTTCAAAGACAAAGATGCCATGAGATAAGATATATTAAGACTCCCAAACACAAACTGTATGTATTGACAATAAATCCCCACACCAGAGATCCTGCAATCTAAGCAGACAGTGAGAAAAAAGCAGGGGAGGAGGAAATGAGGCCACAAAGTGGTGATCGAAGCAAACTTCACCCAGATCAAGAGTAATCTTGTTACCCTGGCAAGTATGTGTCCCCAGTCCCACTGCCTGCCCTAGATTATTGTCCCTCGTCTTTTTCTTGTTCTGTTGTTGCCTCAAAAAGCAACATGAAATTATACTACTGCAATACCTGCTGATGGGCAGCAGTGGGTTCCTACCTCCTCTCACTCATTAGCTGCCAACTCCTCAACTAAATGTGCGGGTGTCTCAGACACTGACCACCACTCGGAACTTGAGCTTGAGAGAGCCTGAGAAGAGCGTTTCTCTCCTCTCTTTCTAAGGAGAGGAAATTCCTCTTCATCCTATAAAGTTATTCCCACCTCTTCATGTATATGGGTGGGACTTGTCCAAGACTGAAAAATCTGTGGCAGATGAGAAATGCACTCAGTCTCCCCATGGCCCACAGCCTCTAAGAACTGCAGCATCTTACCTCTGTGATTCCTGCACAACTGCTCCTGCTTATTTGCTAGCTAAGCATAGCACAAAGTTGGGTTACAGCAGAGAGACAAGAACTTGTATCATACCCCCAAACAACTGTCATCAGTGTGCTTACCTGAATGCTTACACAAAATTTCTTTTACCTTTGGCTTTCAAATTTTGGCTATCCACAAGAAGAGACTCAACTAAACGCATTTACTTTTAGCAGAGAGATCTATTTCCAGGACAATTGCTTATAAAATGACTATAGGGTCCAACAGCCTTAAAATTCTCCAGCTGCTGAGGAATTACGGATAGCATCTCCAAATGTTGCCAACAAACATTGCTAGAAAGATTTCTTTAGCATGCATGGATGGATGCATCAAGGGCAGTTGTGTCTGTACAAGAGAAATTCCTCTTGCACTGTGCATTTGGGGTTTAAAGTGGGAAATCTGCACAGACAGAATTAGCATTTACTTCTAAAAGAGGAAACTTGCTTTGAATATTTCATTTTTACACAGTCACACATTTTTTCTACCCAAATAACAAGCTGAATCCTAATATAGTTTACAAATAGACAAAGTCCCAGCGAGTATCCAGAGAAATATGCCTGGGCAAGGGTGAATAAATGCTGACGCTGCATTGTAGTATTCCTGCTCAGACTGAGCAACACATTATTCTGCAAATGGTGGTTTCAAGAAGGTGTTGTTACTTGTGAGCAGTAACAGGAGAACTCATCCTTCAGGCACACACAAATGCACGCAAGAGCAACATGAGCCATCAATGCACAACAGCTGAGCGGTTTCCTACTCCCTCCTAGCCCAGAGGAGCTGAGCAGCTGCTCTACACCAGCCTGTTCTCTCGTTCCCAGAGAGATGACCTTGTCCCATCTACCAAGACGCACTAAGGCACCGTCATGCCTTTCCTGAAGTCTTCTCCGAGCACTGCCCAGGATCCTGGGTAAGGATGCAAGCTGTGCAAACCCAGATGAAGATGCAGCCCTTGCTGTGAAGAGCTAGTGCCCTTCCAAAGCACATGTTCCCTCATGTCAGCTCCCCTGAGCCCAGGGCACACTTGGCTCCACGTAACATTTCCACTTGGAGAAACATTATCCAGTGGCCTGCAGAGCCCCGTGTTTCGTGGAGGGGCATTGAGGTGCATTACCTGCGGTCTCCCTGTCCCCCGTCGACAGCTCTCCGTTGATCCCGTTCTCTTTGGTCCGAGCGTATGTCCCTGGCTGCTCGTGGCTGCCCAGCCCTGGCTCCTCGTCCTCTCGGTAGGGAAATCCATTGGCACTTCTGACCAGTCCAGCACCTGCACCACCCTGTTCCTTAATTTCAGGTGAATGTGGGTGTGAAGAAGCCTCTGTTAGCTGACCCGAAGTCCAGTGTGGTGCCTTGGCTTCATCTTTCCTATCCTCCGCCATGGTTCCTTGCCTTCACCGCTTGTCCTGTAATGACATTAGCAGGAGATATCAGCTCCGAGTGGGTGACTGTGCCCCTGACTGTCAGGCAGCGACCGGGTGCAGCACAGGCACGTTACCAGCAGCGCTGCCAGGGAAACTCGCGTCCGGCAGATGAGAGACGGTTTCAATGCAGAAGTGTCTCTGCTTGTCTGTCCTGGGCGTGAGTGAACTGCTTTAAAACCAAAACAAGCCACAAGTAAAAATTATGGGTCAAGTCCTCCCTGACTCTCATATGCCTTGCAATGATTAGCACCAGTTTCTTGAAGGCTGCCCTTCCGTTAATCTGATTTTAACTCATTAATTACAGTTAAACGTCGACCCACTTAACCAGAAGTGAATCAGTCATCATTAAGGAAAGAACATCTTCCCAGGGTGATAAAGGGAAGAATGCCACAACTGCTAAAAGAAGTAAAGCTGCTATTGCAATTTTCATTGCAGTCGCAAAGAGCAGGTGCTCTCCAGGCACAGAACCGCAGGGCAATCCGTCCTCCGTGGCACGTGCAATCTGCTGCTAGCCATGGCAGAAACCACGTTTGAGAACATCCACTGGGTTCCTGAACATATGCGCTACTTGACCCTGTTTATAACCACTCTTACTTGCTGTTTTGTGAACAGTCACACTCGTTCCCTTTTGTCCAAAACAGCCCCTGGGGAACAGTTGTTTCTCACACAAGCATTTGCATTCTCTTATGACTATCAGTATTTATACATAAACAAAACTAATCACTATTTGCTACTTCACACTTATTTCACTCCTGTTAATTAGCTCTCATTTGTCCAAGCCAGGAAAAGAAGCCACTGCACAAGCTGTAGGCTTTGGCTACTCCTCACAGAAAAATGTAGTAGTAGATCCTCAATATGTAAGCCTAGGAAGACAATATATTGTAATTATCAATGATAAGGTAACCTCTGGGGGCAGGGTTGAGGGGTGGGGGAGAAAAACTTGACCTGAGCTAGCTACTTTCAAGTGAATACCAGCAGACCTTTTCCAAAAGCACTTGCCACCTTTTTCTTTTTTTTTTTTTTTTTCCCCTTTTTTTTTTTTTTTTTTCCCACCTGGGAGAAAAAAAACCAATCCTAAAAGAAAAAGCTGAATGCAGTCAACCAGCCACGTATCACAGAGGTTGAGTGGTCTAGAAAGGAAGGCACAAAACTGGATGGTGCATATATTCTGCAGACATGTAACAAAAACCAACCAAACAAAACAGAAAAAAACCCTCCCGGTTTCCACAGAGTCAGGTCAGTTTGCAGAAAAGCTCCAAACATGAGAAAAAGCTAGTGTTATTTGTTAGCTAATCATTCACAACTGTCCACTCAACCCCTTTCTGATCAGATATTATAATTTAATAATACTGTCTTTCAGAGCTACTTTAAAAAAAAAATCATGGTGAATCATGAAAATTAGATTTTATTAACAATAAATATGTGACTCAAACTGTAGTTCCACCCCCAAAAGGACTAATAACTCTTTTGCCTCCTGGTGAAACCATGGTGTTTTGGGAAGCACAGCTCTATTTGCTCTTATTCTGACCCAGCACCTTTCCCTGGGGATAACCAATTGCATAAAGACTGCAGGAGCAGGTGAAACTTCAAGCCCAGCGTTTCTTCTGAGCTGTAATGAAACTGGTGGGCTGAGCAGTACCACAAAGCCCAGTGGCACTGAGATAGGGATTAATCAACCACATAAACGGTAAACGTACTCCACATCCCTTTGCCTTCCCGTCCTCCTTTGCCCTGATGGGATACTCATCAGTGAGCCACTCTGCATATACAGCAAGAGCCTAAACGCAGCCATCTTAAATGATACCAGAAGAGCTGAGGAGGTGGTTATGAAGGAGAGAGCCTGAGCCAGGCAAAGACCATCTCCTACATACCAAAGACATAACCCTCTGCCTCCAGGTCTGTCTACTGCATGACACTAGAGAACATTTTCTGATCAGTGCCTTTCCAAAACATGAGGCCATGGGAGAAACATCTTCCTACGTACAGGAGTGAGTAGTGCGCATCCAAAGCCACCAACATCTGGGGTCCAAGGAGAGAACTGAGCCTGTTCTAGGAAAAAAAAAAGATTTTCTCATCTATGTCCCCTGAGGAAGCTCAGGGAAAAAAAAAGAAAAAATAAAACCCTAAACCCTAACTCATGGCTTTCCCCACCAATCCAGTGCAATTTCAACCTGACAGTGAGCCTCAGGACCAGTATGATCCTGCCCATCAGCTTCAGCAGTTCAGCCCCTGGGTCACCCCGAAGAGCAGTCCAGAGCCTCGGCAGGGAGAGGGAGAGTTACACAGGACCAGAGTGTGGGGAACGTGGTTCTGAAAATCACTGGGATGAACATAATGGTTATATCCCACTGCTGCAGTTTGGAGGCTATTCTCCCTGAAGTGCCCTTCCCTGTTCCAGGCAGCCACTCCCTGCTTCACTGGAAGCTCTTGAGGAAGGATATTCACATCATTACAATGGACTGTGTCACAGAAGTCCTCTGTGAAAGTAACAGGAGTGCTTTTATCTTTAAAAATAAATACAGTGGGCAGGCTTCAATGAGAGCTGTGTGTATCTGGAGGCAGAATTTGGCTCAGTATTTATAAAAGATGGTTACAGAGTGAAACATGGATGAATTCATTCTTGACTGTTATTCATCAAGTGCTCTCAGAGTTTATAATGGTAGTAGAAACACAGCGAGTGAGTCACACAATGCATCTTTGTACTCAGCAATTTAGCAATGACTATCTGCTGTATGGCATGATTCATCCACAGCTCAGGTTCAGATCCAGAATATACAGGTGTGTTTTTTACCATCAGGTTAGTTGTTTTTCTGTCATTTCATTAGCACGCCATGAAATTAATCAGGTAATTTAAATATTGACATAGAAATATCAAATACTGTGTCAGAATTTAAATAATGTTAGGTATATAAAAAGAAGAAATGTGGAATAGTTTGGACAATCTAGGGAAACAGTGTTTCAGGGAAGCAAAAAGTTCCTCTTTCCACTAAGATTTTCTTATTCTTTGCATAAACTACAATGAAGGCTTTCAAAAAATATCAGAAAAGGTGGCACAGCCGGTCCTCTAAACTGTCATGTTGCCTTAGTTAAAAATGAATTTGAATATTTATGAGCCTTTCTTCCCTATCTATTATAGCAGAACCTCATTATCAGAGAATCTGCAGCAGCAGTCTTACTAGTATGTTCTCACTCTTTTTCTCCTCCATCAGCTGAAGTTCATGACAGTGAGAGGGTGACCAAGGCAGGCGCTGCACCGTGCAGGAAGGGCAGTGGAGCTCATGGGCTGTACCAGCCTTGGCTGCACCAACACCCCAGCACAGTCCCTTACCCCAAAGCCTTCCTGGTGACAGCATGCCAGTATGCCACGGGGCACAAGTACAAGCCTCGGCATAGGCTGCATTAGCTACATGGCATGGGACTGTGGAAACACTCCTCCCTCAGTATGTTCCTCAGCTTGAAGCCTAATCAAAGACAGCCGAGCACATCAGGGTATGGGAGCAGGGTGAGAAATGCCCCCTCCTTCCAGAAGGATCAAGTAGGTGCTGTTGTGCACCACAGACCACATCAGTGATACTGACCCACAGCTGTGGGCCATGCACAGCCCTCACCAAAAGACTTTCCTTGTCCAGACAGATATGGAGGATGCTAGTGAGACCCTGGCCATTCCCTGCCCAGAGACACCAAGCTCCAGTGGCAGCTACCAGTGGCAGGCAGCAGTGAAGCAACCGTGAAGAGACACTTCACAGACCTTAAATTCATGTCCTTGTAACCCAGGCGGTGCACTAGGGACAGCATTATGGATCTGAACTGGACATCCTGCCTTGTAAGCTAGTAACTTGTAGCAGAAATGATGGTAAAAAAAATTTCCCTCATTCTTTTCAGTTATATGGGGACTGTATAGAGACAGAAAATATTTAAATAACTTGTAATTAACACAGAAGGACAAACCTCATGGGGAACGTGAGGTCCGACTTTGCAGTTACCTTCTCCTTCCACTGACACTGTATATAGAATTCTTAACCCATACACTTTTTATGTGACACCAGCTCCCACTGCTGTGGCTGGGGTGAACCAAGCCCGAAAGCTTTGAACTCAACACACAAGGAATCACTCTAATACAGCATGAGACTGTGATATGCAAAGCCCAAGAGAATGCTGATTTAAACATCCTGTCATGTTAGCTGTCCTTCTACACATTCCTTGAGTACATCTTGCAGAATCACCTTAGCATTATATTAACACTGTCTTTGCATGTAAGCAGATGAATTTTCTATAAATTTCACTTTTTAAGAGAACAGAATTAGGCCAATACTTAAGGGTTTTGCAAACACCCCACCTTCCTGCTTCAAGCCATGTTTTTACCTATTCCTGTGCCTATGAGCCCATTCACAGTGAAATGAAGCTATCTGATTTGAGGGAAGCCAATTCATAAACTGAGCGAAATAGCCACCTGAATACATGGAGGAAGTGCTACAACTTCAGTTCAGTGGAGAGAGTAACACTGGAGGTTCCTGAGAGGAGAGACAACAGACTCCTCCAAAAAAGAAAACCAAACCCTGGCAGGAAGCATGGCCAGATCCTGAGCTCAGTGGGAGGGAGCGAGGAGGAGAGGGGCAGTGCCCCTGTATGCGTCCAGGGCTAAATCCTGCTTTCCAGAGGACTATTTAGCTCAGATGCACCACAGCACTGACAGCTACCCTGCTCCCAGGTCTGGAGCCAGCAGAGGGTGGGATAGCTCTGTGGAGGCAGGCTGGGGTGCAGAGGCATGCCTAGCATGACCTCAGGCACCCAGGGCTTCCAAAACTCCTGAATGAGACTGCCTTTTTATGAAATTTAAGAAATTCAGTTTATTTCTTTCAGAGAAGAGAAATTTATGAGGTGAGGGGTTCATAAATTTTTAAAGAAAAGAGGGCACCAAGAAGTATAGAAGAATGACATAGTCTCCAAAATGAGTTACACTGAAAAATAAATAAATGTAAAAAGCCCAAGCCATATACTAATAGAGTCCAATCTAACTCATACTAGCAAATAAGACAACTGCAAAAATCTTTACTTCACATCCACATACTAACTGGCCAGTTGGGATGATGTGTCTCAATATTAAATATCAGGCACTGTAAGAGGTCCCAAGGGAATTTGACAGTAAATTTAACTTACCAACAGCTATGGTAAAGGAAAGCAGGTAGATATCACGAGGCCAGAATAAAGGCAACAAGAGACAGAAGGTGGAAAATCTGGATGGACAAATTTCAATAACCTCCTGCCACCATCATGTGGCCGCTGCAGAAGCTGAACAGCTCCTGGTGAAGCGGAATGCTTTCACTTGGAGAAATGTGAATGTGACAAAGCCCTCCAACTCTGTACCGAGTAACAAACCCTACTCAGCCAGGCAGTGCTGTAGCACGTAGTACCCAAACCCTATTGGTGCTATTGCCTTCATGGACCATCCGCATATTTACAAAACAAGTGTGACAACTTTGGATGCTCTGAACACATGGAGAGCTTTTGCACCACATTTCACTTGTTCATGTCAGCTAACATGCATCTTCTCTCAAATTAATTTGATTATTTTCAGATGTGAGCAGTGTGCTTCACACTGATGCTGTGAAAAGAATCACAGCAAACCGCATGGATGGGGAGAAACTCTTATAGGGTCTGACAGGAACCACATTAGCTTCCCTCTTACTTAAAAGGCTCGCTCACAGTCCAGAAGCCACTAAACAATTAACAAAAGTTACTACTTGATGCTAAATGCCTAAGTGCTATAATTCTAGTAATACAGTATATTATTAGACAAAATTATACATTCTCTCAGTTGGAGCCACTCTACTTCTCAAGCCTAATAAAAGATGAACAAGGCTCTCTGGTAATTTACAACAAAACGATTTATTTATTCCTTGTCCAGTGCTTATTAGCTTGCAGATAGATCCCTCCTTCTAGACAATATGAGCAAGACTCTTACATACTACCTTGGCATGTGTTAAAAATGCAAGCAGTGTTCATCTCCTTGCACTTGTATTAGTGCTTGGCTGTTTTAAAAGGATTTTCCATTTCCACACTGCAAGCAGTTAGTCAATAGTCACATATTCTTTGTAGAAAATCCTTTTGATTATACCTTGGATTACAAAACGGATGAAAAATAACGGATGGCGCCTGGACCAGAAGCTGAACAAAGGAGGCTCACTGTGGAAAAAACAGAAAATTTACTGCAACCTGCATCCTTGCCAGAACTGAGGATGAGGGATGGCTGCAGCCTCTGAAGCAGTTGATCAGACCTGCCATACTGACATGGCAGGGAGCGAGCAGAGTGCCAGAGGAGTGGCTGCTCATACTTCGCACTCCTCCGCTCCTTCTTGCGCAGTGTCCTGCTTTGTGGGCACAGAGATTTAAATCCCTGTCCCTGTCTCTCACAGTTGGGCTGGGCATCAGCAGAAGCAAGCAGGTGGGAAGGGTGGGTCACCCTGCTGCAGAAGCTGAACAGTTCCTGATGAAGGGGAATGTTTTCACTTGGAGAAATGTGAAATGTGACAAAGCCCTCTAACTCTGTGCTAACAAACCCTGCTCGGCCAGGCAGGACTCCCAGGTGGTGCACAGGAGAGCCAAGATGCAGCACCAGCTGCAGTTCCGCTGGTAGCAAACAGGTCTGGCCTGCTGCAGAACATCAGAACAGGCAAAATATATGAGAATGAGTCTTTCAACTGCCACTCCAGAGCTCTTTCTCCCTGGGAAAGGGATTCATTCCTTTTTCTGGGTGACTGGAAAGCAGAGCACACCTGAGCCGACCTGCTGTTGGATGCTCCTCTTCTAAGACACAGGGTTGCCTGGAACGCAGGGCTGCCCTTGCTCCCATGCCCAGGGACTGCATCAACTCACTCAAACTCCAGAAATCTAAAACCAGATGCCCTTTTCTCTTGCAATGGTGAAATCATGGCATTAGCAGCTTCTGCCTGCAAAAACCCCATTTGCCATAGAGCTCCTTTCTAGCTAAAAAGCCAGAAGAATCCCTGCACACCCCTTCCTGCTCCAACACCAGCTCTTTTCGAGAAGCCATTTCTATACACAATGCTGCATTTTTACACCATTTACCATTCATCAAACACCCTCACACACACCCATCCATCACTAATCATAATTGCTTCCTGCAGGAGAGAGGAAAGGCATTTTAGCTGGTGAAGGAATGGTTACCATAACAACAGCACCATGACAACTATAAGTGATATTTGAAACAGGAAATAAGACAAAAACTTATTACCAATAAATTTCGTCCATGATAAGGATGGCAAAAGCACTAAAGAAGCAATACCAGTCAGTAAAGGTGCCAACACAAACACATCTCTCTGGATCAAATTGCACACAAGCCTTCTGCAGATTTTAAGATAAGGCACCATGACAGCCTTGTCTTCTCCTGATCAGTAAACAGAGAAGGCAGTCCCTGCTCCATCCTACCTGCGATCTCTCCTGCCTCAGGGAGCTGGAGGGGCTGAAGGATGGGAGGAGTGCTGCCGGGAAGTCGGGATGCTTCCTGGCAGGTAGAAGGTTCCCAAATTTCTCAGTGTAGTCTTTTGTTTCCAGGAGACCTGCTGAAAGCCCTGAGCAAGGATGGGATTGCTCCCAGGGGAGCACCTCAGACAGATACATTGCATTGATTTTTCCACCGAGCACAATTTCAAATGGGCATCGCGAGCCCTCTCTGTGCACTTTAGAGAGGGCATTGCAGTTGGCAGGCTTGTTTGAAACATGAGGCTCTGCAGCCGTTAGCCAGCAACCATCCAAATGACCTGTGCCAAGGCCCTGACTTACAATCCTGGCAGAGAAAAAGATTCACCAACACTTGTGGCTACGTTGCCTTTGTCACCCTCAGTGCAGGAGGCACAGAAAAAACATCATACACAAGGGTTGTATGCAGATAAAGTTATTTGGGGTGTGATCAGACAGAAAAACACTCAAAGAAGCAGCTCTATGACATGGCCTTCTTGGGGCTGTCCAGAGGGAACTCAGCTCACCAATTTGCTACACAGACTGCTCAGAGTGTGCACACTGAAGTGGTCTTTCCCCATTAAAGTACTTTGTCACCCTCTGCACAGCTTCCCTCTTCTAACCTCCTTGCTTTTCAAAGCACTGCAATAATCTAACTGGAAATTAAACCTCTCTACACGGTACACAACATGAATAAATGGAGATTTTAAACTCTATATTTAAGATTTAATGAAATAAACACTCAACAACTCAGTCCTTATTTGTACTTTTACAGTCTGCTTTTCACTACCGAAGTAATTATAAAAGATTTGCCCCATTTATTACAAATACATTTTAAAAAAAGCTAAGAAGGAGAAAATCTTTAGTTTAAGGAGATGATTTTGAAGGGAAAAAAGAGATTCAGACAGCATCCAGGAAACATGTCTCGAATAGAATAAACTTTTTTTTTTTTCATATTTCTTAGCACAGTAGTCACTTCAAACCTGAGCAACAAGACAGTTGAAAATCTGTTAACAACAACATGGCTGAGCTGGACGACAGGCTATGTAAGACAAGGGTGCTCAAAATACTTCTTAAGGGGAAAAATTCTTCATCAGTCAGGGAAGAAGTATACAACTTGACATTGCCACTGCAGGCTGGAGAAAAAATAAAGGTAGAACTATGAGAAATACCTACAAATACATCACAATAAAAGCACTTTGGTTGCCAACGTTTCACAAAGTTGGCCAGCTGAAATCTTGTCAGAAACAAACACTGGCTGGCTAATAAAAATGACATTGAATCCTTGGTTCTCCTCCCCACTACCAATTAATTACATTATAACCTTCAGTGCTTATAGAGAGCTGAACCAAAGTCATTATCTGCTTATTTACTGCACAGGTACAGAAGGTGATAGCAGCACACTCTACACAGTTTATGATCTTCTAAGTCTTAAACTTGTATTTTCAAGCCTGTTGTTTGAAGGAGTGCCAGCCAAACCATATATTTGCCATGGCTACCACAAACAGGCTACATGGCTATGCCCTTCCTTTGCTCTAAAATCACACTAATTAATACCTCTATTTGGATAGGGTCTGGTAAAGGTAGCCAATGAAAGGCTGGAGTGAAATTTTGCAGGATTTCCTCCCCCCCCTCCACTGACCTTGCTATGACATACTGATTTGATGTTGCATCTCTCCTCTCAAGAGACTCCTTGATGTATGACAGCTCAGATTAGGTAGCAAGGAATGAATTAATTATGCTAATACGTTACTTGCATATTCTTCACATAAGACATGTCTAAGCTCTTCCCAATTTCTGCAGAGCTACTCCTCATGCACGTAAGGCAAACTGGACAATTTAGCAGAGGGGTGTTACAATCTTAACTGCTAAGCAAAAACTCACACAACAAAATCCGATTTATTCAGAATAAGCACTTTAACTACAATGGTGCATCATTTCCTCTTCACACAAATGAATTACTTTCACATCCCTTATTTCCTCCAGTTTCACCAAGATCTCATCAAGCATGACACATTTTCACACGATCTTAACTTGACACAGTAAGCTTTTAATTAGAAAAAAAAATGCTGCCTCTACAAATATGTCTGCATTTTTTGATTTTTCAAAGGTCTTACCTAACTTTTAAAACTAATTCCACCCCTGCTACAGTACAATCTTTGAAAATACCCAGATGCTACCTTTGGGAGCATCATCACGTCAGCTACTACAAATAGTAAAAAGAATGTCCTGGGCTAATTTCTGGCAGATTCTTCCCCATAAATGCATGCAGGAGAACCAGCCTACAGCAGAAATCCAGAACACAGCATTTGCACCACACTCCAGCTCTCTGCACCCTCTCCAGGGCCATGAACCCCAAAAAAAGGGTAGGTTCAGCAACTTCAGGGGTGGACATCCTGATCCAGCTGCCATCCCAACTTAATTTGGTCCTTCCATATGTTGAAGTAAGGGAACATAGTCAATTATTCCACAACTGAACAAGCAACACAAAGATGCTGAGGTGAAAATGAAGTATGGAAGTGATAACAGGAAAGGATCTTCAAGGCTGTGTGTTGCTCCAGTTTGTCTGGGTAAAAATTCTTGCTCGTATAAAAAGACTTTTCTCCCCAGGTCAAAGGCAGAAGATTATTCCTGTGCAGAGAGTGCTTTTAGCTTTACTTCTTTAATACTCAGATACACTAGGCAGTCATGCCAGAATCACAGTGGAAGCAGAAGCATCTTATTGTCTAAGAGAGGCACTGTTTATTCATGCTGAAAAAGAGCATCAAACAGAAGAAAGCTTGTTCTGAGGTCCCTCCATCCAGACTCACTTAAGCATCTTTGACTCTCAGTTTCAGTCAGAAACGCTTAGAGACAGGGGCCCAGGAACCCATTACAGCCAACAGAAGCCAATGCTTTTAATTGCAGCACAAAACATCTAACTGTAAATAAATCAATAAGGAGACAAAGGATTAGAAAACTGATTGGGAAAGCGGTTATTTGCAAAGTTGGCTTGCTTCTCTATTTACAGCAAATTTGGCATGTTGGATCAAAACCTTGGTCCTACAGAAGTGGTAAGATTATTTCATCCCTTCATATTATTTTCTAACCAACAACGTTACAAACAAAGGACTTCTTTTAACTTAAATATACCCTTATGCTTGTATGACTTAAAAATACGCTGTCTACCCACATTCAGCCACCCACTCGTATGACCCATGACTGTACACCCAGGCAAATAATATAATCTCTCCATACCTGGAAATGAGAATACCTAGAAATCTTTTGTGCTCTTAAACACTCCAGACACAGTAGAATCACAATATTTGGGATACAATTTTATCACGTGGTAGCCTTCCCCTGCCAAATCTTTACTCAACCAACCCTACTGCCTACAAAAGAAAAGAAAGCAAGCAGCCACTCCTCCAGTCTGTTCAGGCACAGGGGCAGGAGGACAGGGAGGACAGGGCCAGTATTGAAGAAACCACAGGAGTTAATTTTGCAGCACTTGCTTTCAGAGGAAGTTGTTTCCCTCAAAAGGGCTTCAGTTAAGATCTCGGGATGTGCACTGAAACAGAAAGAGGAGTTTATGTGCCCCAGCTTGTGTTTTAACTACAGTGATTTTTTTAAGTTGAATTTTTAATTCCTTGCTTTTTTGAATTAAGAAAATTAAGGTATCTCATGTCTGAGGAGGAACCAACTCACTGAGTCAGCCTTTCTGAAATCTTAATTTCAGAACTTGCTGTCACAGCAAAGACCTATTTCAGAGACTCATTTCCTCCCCAGGCTCCCATGGGTGTATGCAATTATCCGATTCTTGCTACAGGTTGGGTTTAGCCTTGTTCTGTTGCCACCCCTTTCCCTCCCACCCTGTGCTGAAGGGCTGACATATGTGCATGAAGTCAGTGGCATTCTCCTGGGATGAGATGAAGAATGAATGAGTTTTGTGGGAGGCGAAGAACAAGCCCAGGGTCAGGGAGTAGGAAAGGGTAAGAAAGTTGCACTGGATGAAGAAAGTGCATGTCAAGAATGGTAAGATGTGACTGATTAACAAATTCAGTAACTGAGGAAAAAATCTGGAAAAAACACAAACCCATGGGGCTGAATGTGTGTTGTTTTAATATAAAGAGAGTCGGGGGAAGGAGGGAAGCTAGGATTTGCCATCTCAAATCAAACCATTCAGGCTCCTGCCACAAGCAGTGGCCAGCACGAGCTGCTCCACATGAGGAGGCAAGAAGCCCCACCGAGCTTCAGTCTCACATCAGCGTGTTTGCAATGCACAAAAGTTCCACTGGTGACACAGACCTGCTGATTTCCATCAGAGCCAGGTGCCTACATGTCTATGAGGATCCAGATCATCATGTGCTTTCCAATACAAGCAGTGCATACAGAAGATACCTTCAAGGTGACTTTCTGGACAAAGGAAGCAACCTATCTGTGTCGTTCCATGGGCTCTCATCAGAGATTTCCATTAAAAGGACAAAAGGACACAAAAAGCACAACAAGATACAGGGCATAGATGGACACAGAAAATTCAGGCATCCATTTATGTGTTCAGGTGCTTCTGACATGTTTTTTGAGAGGTACCCAGGATCCAACATATGGTTCATCCTGAACTTCTCTGTATTTTTTATTTTGCAAAGTCTTTCAGCAGCACTAATGCTGATGTTGCTTTAGGATGCCTGAAAGCATTAAATATTAATCACGAAATAAAGTAGACCTGGAAAAGGTACAGAGCTCAACAAGGATGATAAAAGATCTGACAAAGCTTCTTTGCAAGGAATGACTAGATGGGCTGTGATTCTTCATCCTGGGAAGGAGGGGAATGGGACAGACATTTATAGAAATATATGCAGCAGAGAGAAGATAACCAGAGAAGAGAAAACAATCAATTACTCATTCCACAAAGAGCTATGGTGCATCAGACAGAACTCGGTGGCTTGCTCCCTGCAAGTGAATGGTGATTCTTCCCACTGTAGGGAATTACACTGTGCAGGTGGTGGTGTATGATAAAAGGTCACATAGGTTCAAAAGACAACTGCTGAATTTTCCTTCCATTAATTTGCCCCTAGTTTCTCAATTTGAGAGTCTTTTCTGGGAATGGAATGTTTTCACCACGTAAATAATATCCAGATCTAACATGGCTTAGAGGCTTTTTTTACTGTTTTAATATTGACTTTAAATAACTGTGTGGTTTCCTGTCATTGATTTTTAAAGGTGACACTTCTCCATCAAGTGTGATGGAGTGTCACAGCCCCTTGCTGATCATCACAATGTTTAACAAACTCTAAATGAAAATACACCATACAGCATAGACCGTATTGTACTGTAACGGAAAAGCACCTACTGCACAGCCAGGCTCCAGCAAATGAACAACTCTGTTGATCTGATAACAGGACATTACATCCCAGACACGTGTTCTTCCATATCCCTCTGCTGATACAGCAAAATCAGGCTCTGCATGCTACATCTTGCCACGTACGTGGGGCTGATTCACCAGATGAAGAATGGGGGTGCTCATTTTCAACCTGTTCTGCAGAATCATCTTGACCACCTCATGCTAAATATCTAGACAGCACGTAGTGACACTGAGCTAATGGTTAAATTGGGGACATCAACAGGAAGATCAGCTGAGAAAGTGTTCTGGGGTAGGTGTGACGTTGAAGAGAAAATGCACATGAGCATCTAGGAAGACAGATGGCCCTTCCAGAAGGACCTGGATATGTATCCAGAGCCGCCACTTGTAAGAGGTCTCATGAGAAGCTGTATGTAAATGTTTTATAGATGTGATGCTTGAAGCTGCAACAGCGTAAGGAAAGTCTTGTATGTTTTCTTTTTCATTTAGGGCAAGCAGTCTGAAACACATGCCCCACCACTGACCTCAGTTCTGACCCAGAGGGGCTGTCTCTGGTTGAAAAGATGATTCATTCACTCTGCTAGAAAGGCTGAATGAATAGGCAGTATTCAGACTGTGGAACGCTTATCACTTGGGATTCCCTCAAAATGTAGGTCTGACATGACTGGGTCAGTAACCACGCGTTTTTGTTCCTAGTTCCTTCAACAGAGATGTCTCTTTGCATCCTTCAGTGGTTCCCACAAATCAGGTCGATTTTTATGGCTTGCTAATTATTACTGCTAGACTTCTGTCAGGCTTCAGAATGAAAAGAAATGTATTTCTGAAAGCTCAGGGCGCAAAACTTACAGTATAAATCACTGTCTGTCTAGCAGCAACAAAATCCAGCCATCACAGTCACTTAAATATACACATCTGGATAGTACTGAACTTTATTTGTTTATGAATTGAACATTTTGTTCTGCTTTTGTTCACAGAGCATATTAAAGACTGCCAAAAATGCAAAAAGAAAAAAAGAAGTAACTGTCACAAATTGGATTTTGTTTAGAGGTGCATCAACATATATCACACATACAAAGCTATCTGAAATAACATTAAGGTTGCAAGGTTACACCTCAGGAGTCTGGCTGTGAAAGAAATGAGAGATGACTGCATAATCATAACTGGGTCCCCTTCTGCACGCGTACTAAGCTACTTCCTAGTTTAATAAACATATTTTTTTCTTCTCGTTCTCTCTGTCTAGGCTATCCCTGAATCAGCTTCCCATCCCATCCCAGGCATTGCCCCTGTGGGCTTCAGTCCCTCACACAGTGCCTGTCTGTGTTTGCTGTCCAGTGTATAGCTTTTACCACTGAAAACTTTGAAAGTTCAATCCTGCTCATACCAAGATCCACTTTCATATCCTCTCCTGCAGGTTTCATCCCAAGCAGCAGTTTCCTCATTCCCATTCCTCTATGAACTTCCAGTTTTCCTTCCTGGACTACTTCTCACCCAGTTCCTCTCTACAATTTGCCTCCATCATGTTGTGTACCCATCCTCCCCTTTCCCCATATATCCTTCATCAGAGCTGTCTCTTCTGCCGTTGACACTCTGCTTCCACAAGTTCTTGGCCGTGTTTTCTAACTTTGGTTGCCTCTGCATTTGAAAGTGTGGACTTTCTCCTCTACCAGAGACTCTAAGCCAAGGAGAGGCAGCTTACTCTTTTTTTTTTTTCCACTCACAGTGATATGACATAAATTGGGCTGGTCAGGCTCAGGGATGCTGGAAGCAGCAGACGCTCTAGCAAGTCTCTCTGACACTCAGCAAACTTTCAAAAGATATGTTGTCTCCTCCTCAACAACAAGGATGCTAAAGAACTTCACAGACAAGATCTTGAGTTAAAACAGTGCACCTGGCTTCCTCAACTCAGCCTGGGAAGGCAGCCTTGCTCCAGGGAAGGGCAGCTTGGGCCAAAACACATCTGTAAGAGAGGAAGACTAGCCTGACAGCCAGAGAGGAACATTGCAGCCTAAACCACAAGAAGTTTGTGGCAAAGTGCTAACAGAAACAGGGTCTTATAATGAAAAGTAGCAAGCCACCTTATCTGGCAGCCATGATCAGCAAACTGACCTTGTGTGAATGGATGCGAATGTTATGCTCAGAGACACACTAGCAGATAAGATCTCTGTATCCATAGTGACAATAAGTGATACACTGGCAGTACCTCAGGCCAGAGTCTGATGGTCTGATTTGAAGTATAGTGTGTAAAGAGACCCAGAAAGACTTTTTCCAGAGAGAGAGAGACAACCCTTCTTTGTATCCCCTGAAATAAAGTATAGGTTTGTTCAGGGAAAAGCATAAGAGGTCCCAACAAAGGTATCTTAAAGGTTTTGAAATACTCTCTTCATCAGCAGAGAGCTGTCTGCTATTCAGATCTGGGCACTATTGCCGCCCAAACTCCTGATGCTGCTGGCATGGCTTTGGGAAAAAGCCAGTTTGGAAGCTGGCACTGCAAAGGGAATGGCTTTGTACTCTCTGGGCCCCTCTTGCTGTGGGTAATGCAGCATTCATGACTCCTGTTGTGGATCCCATAATCTCTGGTCCTTTCCTTTGGCACTGCCACCACTACATGTCTGAGCCCCAGCCACCCCTCCCCAGGCAGGTCCCAGCCATCCAACGGGGCACACCATGCTGAGGGCTTCCCCTAATCCCTTCTCTCATCGTTAGTGCTGATTAACAGGCAGCAAGATACTTCTCCCAGATCCTGTCTCAAAGGTGCAAAAGGACCTGAATTTACTCATCCTGGGCCCTGAATGAGGTTTATCCTGGCCAGAACACAGAATGTTCTGAAGCGGTAACCATTACTTTCTCTGCATGTAGGCTTACACCATACAGAAGAGCCCCCACATAAAATGCTGGGCACCCCTACAAAACTGTGAAGAATGTACACATGAAGAAACTAAAGTCAGAAGTCACTAAATTCAGTAAGATACAAACCAACTGCCCCAGCACCAGAGTGTCTCTCTTCTGTCTTATTCCTCTCTTATCCACTCTCTGGGCACAAGAGAAGACATGCCTCAGCGTATGGCCCACATCTAGCCCCACACCACTACATCCCTATGGTCAGTGCTAAATCCTCACAGATTAAAATACTGGTTCAGGCATTAAGAATTCCTGACCAATTTACAGATCACGAAAGTCTCCTCCCACCCCACACCCAATCTCTGCACTGTATTAGGCTGAGCTGGCATTTGGGGGCATTTTTCCAGGGTACATTTTCCAGCATCACTGGGTATCTACATATGCACTCTCAAGAACAAAGAAATTATGAACAACGCTTTTAAAAAAACAAAAAACAAAAAACACCACAAAACAAAACACAATACTTACATATTATAAAATGAAGCACTCTGCTGCTGTCCTTTTAGCTGTTACCAGTTTGAAACTCTACATGAGTGAGGCTGCAGCACAAACTAGAATAAAACTCTGAAGTTGCTTTTCCTGAGGCACTCTTAGGATCAAACCCTACTGTGCACACGCCAGTCGGCAGAGATTTTCAGCAAGGATTTACTCTGGTGCTTTGTCAGCGTTCTCCGGGAATATTACAAAAGTCAGGAGACTTTTCTCGAAGCAAATTTTTACTTGTCCTTTGAAGAGACACCTTATTTTATACAGAAAGATTTGATAGGGGACAATACTCCAAAACTGAAATCCTCAAAATTGTTAACATCAGACTACAATATCCACATAATCATATTTGACATAAAGCCCGTGATCAAGTGCAAAAATTTACCATTTAAAAGATATAGTTGATATTTCAAACATCAACTGTTCAAATGATATGCTGCTTTGGAGAATATATTGCACTTTACTTTGTTGTACTGCTTCCAAGGAGCATTGCTCATAACGATTTGTAGCTTCTGAAACAAGAGTTATATTCTTTCTTTTTCCACAGCAAGAAATTACTATTGAGACAACATGTTTTTAAATAGAAAGCTTCTTTCTATCAGTACTAAATGAGCACAAAGGTGAACAGAAGTTACTGTATAATCAGTTTTCTCCATATAGCTAATATTTCATTGCTCTCTCTGTTTCCTAGTATAAAACCCAACATGACTATTTTCTTTGGCTCTTGACCTTTCACTGCTTTCTCTACTGGTTTATCTGTTCAGAATCCAAGGAGCTCTTACCATGAAAGATTTCCAAAATCAACAGGGAAACCTATGAACGCTATCCACTGTTCTCCTCATCACACCAGAACACTCTTCCACAGCAAGAAAGGCACAGAAGGAGTTCATGTTAGGGAGAACCAGTACAGCATTCAGTCTGCTGCTCAAATTCCCAGATCAGTTCTCAGTCAGTGGTATGGAAAACAGTCAGGGAAAATATTCTGAAGACATGGCATTAAGACACTTCTCATTCCAGCTCTTCTTCAAAATTCAGATTAAAAAATTCATCACAAATTAATTCCTAACATTTATTTTTCCATTTCAGCAACTGCTAAACAAGGAAGTTACAAGATTGTAATAATGGAGGGCAGCAGCAAAGCCCAGCGCTGTAGCCATGCTAGAAAAATACAGAAAGGTCCCAGGGACTGTCCCACTCCGCAGATCATTGTGAAGTGTTTATGCAAGGACAAATTAGACAGGAAAGAGCACAACTGGACTTTTATACACTAGAACAAACAACCAGTCCCCTTGCAGCAAAAAGTCTAAGCATCCAACATGTTCATGAGGGGGAGGAAGAGCAGAACAGTCTGGCATCTCTGCAAAGTGATCAATATCTGTGTGGAAGGCCAAGGAGACAAAGAGAGCTTTCTTCCCCATAGCTGAGATGTTTCTGTCCTTTCCCAACCCCCCTAACTGCAGCGTTCTGTCTTACTGGCAATCCCGGTATTTCTGAAAATTCTACTTTCAACAGTTTTCTGAAGGTGTGGACTTAGTCTTACTTGACAGAGCCAGACATGTCTATGCTGGGAGATCACCAACATGCATTAACTATTCCTGACATACAGCTCCTGAGACAAGGCTGTAGCTCTTCTGCAGGTAAGCTAGGTGAGGACATTTGGGGTGTTACAGTGTTAAATCCTACCCTGTTAATCTCCTGTAGGCAGGCTGCAGTAAAAGAAATAAATAATCACTGGAACTTCATTTCCACATGTATTTAAGAGCAGGAAATAGCCAGTACATTTACTCATTGTATATCAATGTCTTAGCAGCTAAGAATGAGCTGTAGCTTACATTTTCTGACACTCCACAGGATTACTGACTTGCATTCCCTTGTTTACTGTGTATCTGCAGGACTGCAAATATATTGCAGTGTAAATTCATTAAGTGAATTCACAACACATCATCAAACACAACTGAACATGGCAAAGCAGCAGATCATCTAGTGATCAGACACGATCGCCTCATTTCCATGAGTTAGTATGTTTTAGCCATGTGGTGCTTTCAAGATCAATTCATTAATACAAAGCGAAGCATTCAATTCAGACCTTCCCCAATTTCATTTTTAACCCCTTCTTGCTGCTTTTCTCTGCATCTATTCACACACACGGAAATAAATGACAACTTCACACAGCATTCCAGTTTCTCATGCATTTTCATATGTGTTTTGATGGGGGCTGACGTTCAAGATAGCGAATCAAAACATGTCAATAAAACTACCTCTCAGGAATTACAAACGTGACATAACTGTGATGCCACAATATATCTAAAAGAATGAAAAAGCAATGTAAGGAGTACATTACACATCACTTTAATTGCACCCTCTTTACAGAAAAGACAACAATAGAACCTGGTAAAAAGATGATGAAGATTTTCTGCGTTCAGCAACACCTCCTTCCATTTTACTTCCCTTGTCATCTCTGCACCAGAAACACTGAAATAACCAGCATCACTGCAGTTGTAATGACTTAACACCCACCACAAGCACATACAGAAAAAAAACCCCTAATTTTGTAGGCTTCAATGCTTTTAAATTATGTTTGTTACCATGAGAACTTGATTAAAATGCCACCCACAAGCTTGCAGAAGGGGGGGAAAAAAACAACAACAACAACAAAAATCTACTTTTAATCAGTGATAGTACACTTGCTGCATTGCAGCATTTTCATAAGCTCCACAACCTTCTGCAGTAAGAGGCAGCAGAGATGCCCAGACAGATATATTTTGCTGAATACTTTATTCTGGAAAAAAATTTAGCTGACAGTATGATTGTCATCCAGTACTATTATGCAATATTCAATTTGAGGAAGATAAAGCACACATACATGTTCTGCACCATGTTACAAGCTTGGTTTGAAAACTAGACAATTACGTGTATGTGCAAGGCAAGGGCAACTCCCACAGTCACTCAGGACAAAAGATTATTTTTGGTAATATCTGAGATAAATCAAAGCTATGAAACATTCTGTTTTCCCCTCATCTTACCCATTGGCTAGCTTTATAAATTTAGGCTGATTTTTATGGATATATATTTGTGGAAATTCAAATCATAGCACTGTATTTTTTTTTTTTTTTTTTAATATATAATTTACAGTCTCATCCTCTTTGGATTAATGGCTATGTACACTGCATTATGTCAGTTTGACTAGGAGCCAGTCTGTAGAACAGGCACCTCAAGCCGGCAGCCACTTCAAAGCAGATAATTAGCAAGCGTGGCTGAACCAAGAGCCAGTAATAAACTACAAAAAGTGGCTTGTTCAGCAGTACATGTGTTAAATGCCACAGCTGATGCAGACTATAGGAACGGCATGAAGCCAGGGGTAGGCTATGAAGAGGGAAGAATTTCACACCTCTGATCAGAATAACTTACTAGCCACTTACTCAAGGAGTTCTCTCACACAGCGCTCTCAAAAAAGACATATATACTCATCGACAAGACGGAAATTACCACTATTGTAATTAAAAGACTGGCCAGACTGTATCCCATGTAAGGTGAGAACAGAGAGAATTTCCCTGTGAAAAATCAACCACTCTCTCAAGGACATTGTCCATGCCAGAGCATTAGGCACCCTTTAGACTTCAAACAAATCAGCTCTAAGAGATTTATCAGCCAGACAGAGATGGCATGCACTGCACTAGAAACCCTGGCTACCATCTTCTCAAGAGGGAAATGTAATGCAAGTTTAAAGAAGGGGAAAAAACAGACGTTTGATATAATGTCAGTGGAGTACGGAGGTCTTCCAGTTCTTTACTTGGGTCTTTATACAACATAAGTAGTTGGTCGATCCATTTTGAATGTTATGTGTAATGTGTGTATTTGCAGCTGTGCCTTGACTTGCCCTGACTTAAACAGATGATAAAGCATTCTTCACCAAAGGAGGTAACAAATCCATGAACAGGCAGCAGAGGACACCCTAAAAGATGGCGATGTCCCATTTGAATTGCTCAGGCTGCACAGGGAGATCATACAGCCTAGGCTAGGGGAGGCACAAATGTCTTCCAGTGACAATGGAATTCTCAGCCTTGCAGTAAAACACAAGTGTACTTGCTTGAATTTAGAAGGTGAGACAGGGAGTGTGTTGCACCCTCTGTAAGGCAAGATCCTAGATGAGATGGGTTTTAGTCACTGTGAAGCAATATTTTTGGGAAGAATTCTGTGCAGCGTCCATCAGGAGTGATTTCAGTGAGGTTAAGAGAACTACCCTGAGTTACCCCAGCTCCAAATCTGGCGCTCACTGGCTGCCTGGAGCTCCCACCTCAACCACCTCCTGCTCCCATACACATACAGGACTGACTCCCACCAACTTCCATGGGAAGGCAAAACATGAGCAAAGCTTGACCCTACATATGCAGAAGACAATGTGCAATATCATAACTGAGGGTGGAACATGGTGCAAAGAGATCCGAGAGAAGAGGACCGAGGTAGGGCGTGCAGAGAGACCAGAATTACAGTAGCCACAGCTGAGCTCTGTGCAATCTGCTTTCATGCCTAGGACACACAATGCTGGGGATGTGCCAGTTTACGCCAGGAGGACGAGCTCAGCCTTTTGGCTCAATGGCATCACTTTCCTATTTTTTTACTCTTTTCCTTCTCTGTTTCTATTTGCTAATTGCAGTGAATCTAGGATCATGTTCCCATAGGGTTGCAAAGAGAAGAAGAAGAATGTTACAATCATCCAAACCTCCCAGAGATGAAAAACAAAACTTCTCTCCTTTGTGTTCAAGGAAAAGCTTGGCTTATTTCTTCAGAGACATGGATTTTCCAGGAGATTAATAACATTAGCAATTATAAGGTACTTTATTTAAAGAGATTTCCTGTTTCTTATCTATAGACTGCTGAGACTATGATTCTCTCACCTCTTCTCTGGATTATTGTTCATTTATTATTTTCTGGCAATTTATCTTCTTCCATTAGGCATTTGCTGCATAGAATTTCTAAAACTGACCAAAGGATGAAGAAATCCATGCATGAATTTAAGCGCCTTCAAGATTATCTAACTCAAACAGAGGTTTTCTTCCTTCTACCATTGTGGTATAATATAGATATTCCTAAGCAGGAGGATCTTTCGAAAGACAGAACAGTTTTATGGTTAATGCACTGAGATGTAAGATCAGAGTTCAGTCCACAGCTTTGCTGTTCACCTGCTCCATGACCTTGAACTTATGAATAAACAAACGTGTGCCTCAGTTCTCCAAGCTGTAAAACACAGATTATAATGCTGTCTGTAACTTGGCTATTTATGCTGCAAAAGCTCCAGGGCAAGGGATGTCTCTTCCCGTATGTGCAAGGACACTCGTGGCTCCCAACCAAAGCCTTCGGATCCAGATTTCAGAAGGTTTTGTTCAAGGAATATTTATCACACACAGCATCTGCCTAGAGGCAGCATGACAAACTTGCAGCCACAAAAATGAGACCCAAAAGGAGATAACTGCAACATCAGCCGCTGACACCAGAGCCTGAGTTGCTTCTTGAGCATGCTGGGGAAGCGGAGGGATCCAGGACACCGTGTGCCCACTTGACAGTTCTGGGGACAGAGACAGACCTGAGCTTTGGCTGTCTATAACAGCTCCAGCCTGTGGAAGTCTACAAGCTCAGCATAGGCCCCTGGTGCTACAGAAAGGGACCTGATCTCTTAAAACTCTTGATGATCAGCCAGGAGTATCAAGAATAGTGACAGTTTAAAATATATATGTGAAGTCTCTGATGACAGTTGCAGCCTACAAACTACATTAAGGAGCCCCTGATGATGATGTTAGCATAAAACCAAATGAAAATGCAGATTCTTATTTCATCTCTGTAGGGCTGCTGGCCTGACCAACTGGGCTGTCTCTACATGACTTAATTCTTTAACAGAATCTCCGTAACACTTTCCCCCTCTTTCTTCCAAGGATCTATATAAAGCTTTCTGCATTTCTTCTTCTGATGGATGCTCATTTCTAAAAATATTTTTACAAAGAATTGCCTTTGGTAGCAATTAAAAATGTGACACAATGTAGTGCCAGAATCCATTTAAGAAAACATAAATCACAAGGTATGCATTAAGTCCCTGATACCAACCTGCCTCCACAACTACATAACAGGTCCTTAAAATTTCTCCCTGACATTGAATCAGTATTGTCAACCCCCTGCTCGGTTCTGCCAGTTAACTCAGCTGAAGACGTGTGAATGTAGAAGCAATCCAAAAATACTTGCTCCCTAATTCTCTCATTATGTTTGTGCTCTGGTTTCCTGTGTCTGCCCGTCTGCTGTGTCTATCCACATCCATAATTGTGAATCACACTGGCCAATTTCTATCATGTTTGACAGAAGATACTAAGCTCCTACCTACCACCTTAGGAAACCCACAGATGGATAGAAGAAAGAGAAGACATTAATGCCTCTGTGAAGGGAAATACAAGGAGAAGAGCTCAGCCCTTATTCCTTCTGTTTGGCAGTATTCTGGTGGTCTAATCAGCAGATGTGGAGCTCACATGCTGCCACAGCATATGCTCTTTCTGGCCCAATTAACTAAGCAAAGACAGGTAGAGACAGAACAAGTGCTGGTTAACCTAGAGTGGGAAGTCACTGCAGAGAGGACTTAGAAAGTTGCTGAGAAAATGCTACGTGAAACTCATATTAAGTCAGGAGACTAAAAAGGTCCAAGTAGTAAATGGAGAATCAGAAAAAAACATGGGGGGAACAGAGCCAGGGATGCAGGGAAGAACCAAGTGCTGTGGGTCTGAAGGATCACAGGAGAGAGTGTGAGTTTTTCATAGGGAACCAAGGGGATGAGAAGACTAGTGGTACCTGGTATCACAGGAAAGGAACACAGGGGCTGAAGAGCTAGAGGTAGACTATAGGTAGTGTGGTAAAAAAGGTCATGAGCTGTGAGTAGGGAGCCAATGGTGGATACCACCCCACACTGACAAATAATATCATAATATTTATTAAAATAGTTTAATTGGCAACACCATTTCCAGCAGACAGTTAAACTCAAACCAAGAGGGAGACTTGACTTCAGGCATTTCAAAGTACAGATTTGTTCTGAAAGGTATAGGTATCTTTTGCTTTGTGGAAGAAGACACTTCTATTACTTTAGCAGATCCTCCCTCAGGCCAGAAAAGAATAGCTTTTCTCATCTTAATTTGGTGTTTTTATTGCTAGCTGAAGCCAGTTATCTAAACGTTCAGAATGTTGGGGGAAAAAAGGAGGGGGGGAGGGGATCTAATTCCATTTTAAGGTCAACATGTAGATTACTTTTTAATGGAGCTGAACTATTTTGTCTATTTCTGTTACTTGCTATGCTGGCCAATATACAGAAATACACTGCATTAGCAACTGGACTTTTGTTGTATTCCAGGGAAAAATATTCCCACTAGAAAGCATGCTAAACCAGTGGAGACAGACTAGAAATTAAGCTGGCCTCATGTACTTTACAACTCATAATACACTGGATATAAAGTCAAAAAAACCCAAGTAAAATGGGATTAGATCCCTTGTTAGCTGCATAATATATGTGCTTTCATGCTGATACGTCCCAGGTGAATAGCATCACGTGAGTACGGTTTGCCATCTACAATTTCCCAGCATGAACTACGGAGTCTCTAAGCTACTAATTACACTGATGAATATAGTCTCACCAGCATGCTGTCTGGCTGCTTACACCTCCACGCCTCTTTGTAGATTTGACTGTAAGCTCTTTAGGGTCTGGAACAACTCTGCTGTTTGAACACGCAGCATCGAACACAACAGTGATCTAATCCAGACTTGGACACCTAGTTACTAATATTATGGTAGCTACAGCAATGAATCACAGAGCATTAACAAGAATCACAGCAAAAGCTGTTGCACACTGTATCTAGTTCCCAGGCCTGCCATCACTAACCCTAGGCTTGATCCTGTTGTGTCTAATCCTGTTTTCATTGCACTCGTAAAATGGAAATATAATTCTTTGGTGTACTCACAATTTTTAAAAGCAAAACTGATGCAAGAGTAATTGTTTAAGCAAGCAAAATATTTACTTTGCACAAAAGAAGTCAACTAAAATAAGAATACCAGGGAGTTATTAAGAGTATGCTGCAGAAAAATCTTACAGACATAGGTACAGATAAAGTTATCAATTAATTGTTGAGAAAGGACTACTGATCAAAGTGCCTTGTGATCTGCCCCAGATAGCCCACACAGACATGGCAAAAGGCAGAACCACAGGCAATCTTACAATTTTACTACAAAAACATCCTGAATCCTTCTGATTTAGAATTCAAGGATGAGTCAGAAAACATTGAAGAGAACAAGCTATGTCTGTAATGTCACGATCTCCCTTTTCCCACGAAGACCTCACCTGTACATGAATACAGCATATTATATCCCTATCCCTGTGTAATTATTGCAGCTGCCCAATGTGTCATGGCCAGAGACTGGACTGAGTTATACCTTCCTGCTTCAGAAGAGACCGAAGTCTTGGAGGGATTAAAAATGGGGGAAAAAAATTACTCATCTTAAGGATGACAACTAGAGTATTTTCTGGTCACAATTATGAAGTGTTTTCTTTCATCAACTATGCTGGAAAGAACATTATGCTTCAAACATCTGTGCTTCTCATAAGCTTTGCTCCCCAATACAAATGTATCTGTGCTCTCTCAAACTCCTCTCTTGGAGAACAGTCACAGGACTGCCATTACTCCCACTGTCTCTTTCAAAAGTGTGTTTACTAAATACAACTGCTTAAATAACTCAGGCTTAATTCTGAACATCAGGTTTCCAGCACTGAACATAACAGGGTTGTAACGCTTCGGCATTCCGCGATTCGCACTACAAAGCCTAACCACAAAGTTATCGCGTGGGAATGGGATCATTCTTTCCAGGAGCACTTTGCAGGCAGCATGGACTTCCAGCCCCCTGCCAGTGCTGGCAGGGGAAAGCGCATCTCCATGCGCGGTATCCCGGCCCTGACACCAGCAGAACCAGATGCTTCACAGGAAAGTTGAGGAGAACTCAGCAGTAGGATGCTATGTACAAAGGTGGTTTTAGACAGCAACAGGGTTTGCCATGAAGATAAAAAGGGGACATCTGGTAGGTCAGACCACTGGGAGAGGCAAGTGATACAAGGCCTTTCTGAGCAGGTCACCAGCCTGGTCACACCCCGATGGGATGGCATAATCTGACCAACAGAGTTGCCCTCCAGTCCCCATGAATGAAGGGCTGGCACATACACCACACAGTAAGGACTGTACACCTTTCAAAATTGAAAGCATAATTTTTAGACGCGTTGTCAATGCCTTTTTCACATAACCATAAAGCTATAATCCTTAGTAAGATGATATGTTTTCAAAAGGATGTCCACGGCAAAAATTCAACTGCCTTTAGGAGAGCTGGGCTTCTACTCCACAGTGTTGAGTTTTCTTTCCTTTCACATGACTCAGAGGACAAAAATCACAGTTGTGAGAATTCAACATTAGCACACTGGACTGGTTCTTGAGCTACGGGACGTATTATGTTGACTTTACTGCTGGAGATGCAAAAGAAAATATACTTCTCAACTGTGGCAAGCCTCCACAAAACCAAGAATCAGCTTGTCAATTTACCTTCAATTTCCTTAATCTTGCCCCTCTATAAAGCTACTTAAGTACTGCAGAGGAGTGGAAAAGCTCAGTATTGGGGGTGGCTGCTGATCCTGACAAAAGCATCAAGCATGAGCTGCAACACACACAATGGTCCAGTTTCCCTTACTTACCAATCTCATCCTCCAAATTAGGCTCCTTTGCTCATCACTACACATGGGAAAGGAAGGATGACATTTTCGTCTTACTCTCCCCTCCTGGTCTCTCTGGCCTACCTCTTGCATCCAAGGAGTTAGGGAGATACTTACTAAAAAGCCACCGCAAGTCATATGCCCCATGCCTGTCAATTCTTGCCTGAACAATCTTGCTTCTTGGCTGTAAACAAGTTTTAAACATCTACTAGTGACTCAGCCTGCTAGGTAGGATTATTACCACCACCATCATCATGATGATTTACTAGTGACAGGGGACATTCTCCTTTCTTTCCATTGCTTAAGAACCACACCTGAATCCTTTCAAAATGTAGCAAATGCTATGTTTCATAGTTGATAAATACAAGTAACAGAGTGTTCTGCCTTTATGGCTTATGTTCAAAACAGGCGTTTTCATACAAAAAAAAAGGTGCAGATAATGAATATTAAGATAATCACAAAAAGGAGGAAAGAGACAGGTTGATTATAAAATCAATGACAGCTGTCCTTTCAAAGGAGGAAAGAGGTAGGCTGATGATAAGGGATAAACACAAAGGAGGAAAACCCAAAGGCTAGTTTGGTACAGGAACCCTGTGGTCATTGATAAGTTTTAGCTGAAAGCTACAGGTTTCTTGAAAGTGAGGTTGCAGAACAGCCTACTGGTTGGCAGGAGACTATTTTTAAGAGGGAGGTTGATGAAGGAGGATGGGATGCCACGCTGGCTGTGACAGCAGGCATGCCAAGAGCCTCCTTCAGCCCTGTGTCAGAACCACCCAGGTGGGGATGCCTCCTTGCAACACTCCCAATGTCACACTGGAGACACCCAAGCCGACTGCATGGCAAAAGAGAAGACAATGCCAATAACACCACTAAGCTAGATCTTCCACTAAGCTAGATCTTGCACTGTGCCCACTTATAATCTTTCCCTAGTGCTACGAAGATCACCGAGAAAAAAAAACCAAATTAATCAAAATGAAAAAGAACAACATCATCTCTAGAGTTTTTGGCTCTCCAGAAATTAAGACATTTCTTCTGTGAGTACTACAAGAAACTGTTCTAGCAAGTAACAGTTTGCATCCCTTTTCCTAGAGGAAATCATTGCTCACTGACATCTTTCTGTACAATGTAAACTTCCAACCAGAGGTGATGGAAATTTCTAAGCCTGAAATATAAGCTATGGAGTATTTCAAGTGCAGTCATTTAAAGTGCACTTAGCTCTCTACCAAATTCATATAAGATGTGCTTGCATCTGAAGAGGTTCCAACCTAAATCAAACAAAATATCAATACACAAACATTCTCCCCGAGTACACCACAGGTGCACCTCGGCCCCTTGGCTGTTCTTCAGCCTCTGCTCAGGATGGCTGCTGCCAAGCAGCATCCCCATCTTCATGCCTTTCCTTCTGAGCATCAGTAGATAAGTATAAAGAAGTGCAAGTAATGTTTATATCGAAAAGGCTACCCAAAATTACTAGGAATCTCAAGGTGACAGAGCCTCTGGAGGTGTAAGTTCCTCTCCCTGCTCAGAAACAGCCCCACACTAGGCCTAGGCAGCGTCCAAGTGAGCAGATTGCCTAGGTACCTTCCTGCTGTGGAGCCCCTTCACAGAACCTGCTCACATGCAGAGATAGCACAGTGAAAAGCTCGTGTGAGGAGACACTGAGTTTGTTCACAGTGCACTGGGAATCACCGTGCCCAGTGACCAGTGTGACGAGTCACTGCAGCAGCCCCAAAAGCAAAACCACACCATCAGAGATTGCCATAATGCTTCCAAAGATGAGCCCTCAGCTCCAAATGCTGCAAATGGGGTGTACTGACACCCCAGCTCAGAGAGATGTGAGATTTATCACCCATCCCTGTAGCCCTCCGTGCTGCTCTGGTTCTGTTACTCCTCCTCCTCAGGCAACAGCCCAGCCTTGGGGGATGCTCTTACCAGGAGACAATGGGACAGGCTCCTTTTCCTGAGCCCCTACCTCCTTTATCACAACTTTCCCCTGTCAACCACTTGCAGCACATTATTTCCACTGCTAGTTTTCACTGCTACTTTTAGTCACTACAGACACAAAGGACAGACAGCAATGCTCACAAGATATTATACCTGGTTTTTATCTCCTAACCACTGATGCAGTGACCCTGTGTAGAAAATGCTAGTCCTAATGTACAACTGTTTCCCTCTCTTTTCATGTCAGACTTGGCCACTTCTTAAGCTGTCTGTGGCATCCCAGCAGTACCAAGAGGCTATGGGGCACTCCATGAATATATTATTTATTTCAAGAGCAATAATTTAGGCCTGTCAGTTAAGGAGGGGACCTGCACAGACAATTTAAGCTTTGCACAGTAGATGTCTGAGAATTTACTTTATCACCAGTGGAATATTATCAATGGAGAAATGGTGAATGCAATAACTCTTCCCGTTAATTTAAGTCTTAGAGGCTAATTTAATCATTTAGTACTTGCACACTGCTGCAAGGGTATTCTGGGGCCATGGGAAAATTCCTGAAGCGTTCAGGATCACTGTAAGCAGCCTTATGCTGCCCTCCGCCCTGGCAGACGCTGGCAGGGAGCCAGTCTGCAGGCGTGTTGGGTTGCTGTACATGCTGGCTGCCCCCAGGGAGCCTGACGTGAGCAAATGCTGGGGCTGGGGCAGCTTCTGCCCTCCCACAGTTCACCCTCCAGAAGGCAAATGCTCCTTCCCAAACTGCTGGGCTGCCTGTGCCACGCTTTCCAAGAGGAGTAGCAGCACTGAGATTTAGCACAACAACAAAAGACACCCTAAACCTCAGGCACGCCAGCAGCATGTCTCTCATGGACAGAAGCTGGCACACACTGCTTTATCTGACTCCCACAGGCCATAGCAGGTCTGTGCTGCCACAGCTTGCAAGAGAAAAGTTCACGGATGAAAAGTGAACCCCCTAGTACTTGTAACCTAAAAACCTAGAGGGCCAAATTTGACTCTTGATTTCCTTCAAATACACAGAGCCTGGATAGACTTCATGCAGAAGTAAACTAGGGGATGGTCAGGAAAGAGGGAGATTGATTTTGCTCACCCTCACAGAAGGAACATGCCCTAAACTAGCATAATCCAGCACCTTTTTAGTAATGACAACACAAGAGGTAAATTTTATCAGATGAATGTGTTGATGCTGCTCCTCAAAGGATGCAGAGTCTGAACCTCCTCTAACTTGCTGAAAGAAGATCCTGGGAAGGGGACCACCATCCCATTATACTATCTCACTCCCCATGAGCTTCTACAGGCATGTCCTGAGCTCACCAAAACCTTGTTTTGCTTGTGTTGTAAGGCAGAGTGAACACACTTCACCCTAAAAGAATGGCAGTATTTCACCCTGCCCTGCCCAAGTGAAGTTACAACAGCAGAAACTTGGGCATTTGCCACCCTACTCAGTCTGCCCTCCTGCATTTCTTCCCTATGCTTCATATATAGTCTTTCAATCAAACTCCATTCCCATTTGCTTGTGAACTTCTAAATCAAACTTGTTCACTTGTAAATCAAGCTGAAATTAATACATGTGCATATAGAAATACTGGCAAAACAATTATTGGTTTATTCACATGACACAGGCAGCACATTGCTCTCTCTAACATTTGTTCTTAGACTTCGGGGGTGGTTCTCCTGAAAGTTTTCTCTTTCCCTAAGAGGAGGAAAAGTGCATTTCTTAGATCTAACCCAATCATTTTTAATTCTGGAGATGAGGCAGTATTATGCTTGCCCTTACTCTGCCAAACCGTTCTCATCTTTTCTGCTGTACAACTCGCTGCAGTGGCAGGGCATGACAAACCAGAGCAGCATGTAGCAACACCATCACCTCTCTCAGATGCTCTGCCTTTGTATCAACACCATCTTAGGCCCTTTCCACCCAGAACTATAAGCAGGTTCTTGCTAAGCCAAAAGCAAGGCAACAGCTTCTTTGACAACAGGTACGGTGGCTCCTATCAGACACAGGAAGCTTTTAAAACAAAAAACAAGACAAATTACAAAAGCAGGAACTAACCCCAGAAAAATAAAGTGTTCCCGGAGCTAGAGGAGTTTTCTTTTTGCTCTTTTCCCAAGCTTCCTTGGTCTGTTGAAGTAGTCTCCTTGTGAAACTACGCTAACAAGTAAAAAGTTCATACCTGTTTAAGCAGATGATAGGATGCTGCGTCTGGTTGTTAACCAAGGGAAACTCTCTGTTCCTACAAAGAAATAGAGAAATACATACTCTATTTAGTCTCTATTCAGTGAATTTAGCATAAACTCAACGCTATAAGGACTATAAAATGCTACATATGTGTATACTTATGTGCAAGCCTTTTTCTCTCAGCTTTATTTTCCACAGCTCACTTGAGACACATTAATTCAGATACCCTGTTAAGTCTAGCCTACTTTGGGACCAGCAAGAAGCTGCTTAATCCCTATGCCTGCCCTAAGAAAAGCTGGTGATGGCTCCAAAACAAAAGAAACACCCATCAGGAAAGGCAAATGGAGCACAGCACACTCCCAGGCAGACTCCCTCCACTGGGAGACCTGACAGGGCTGCTCTATGCACAGTCTCTGCTGCCAAAGGATCTCAAGCTGGAACAAGGGAAGTGGTTGCAAAGATGCCCAGAAAGTAATGGAAGAAGAGTGAGAGCCCCCCTACTGACTTTCGAGTATAACACTTCAGAGCAGCTGAGGGAACTACTCCAATTTCTTCAAACTGTTTTTCTTGCCTCACTTGTATAGCAGAGGGTCTTAGGTTTTCTGCAGCTTATCTGGAATAACAAAGGTTACAACAGACGTTACTACCCATTTTGTGACCCTCTTTATTCAGTAAGAAATGCTCGTACACCAAATTAGCCTGTTGAAATAACCTCTTCTGTACATCCTCACACACACACACTCTTTATTGTAAGCCTCTGATCAAAGCCCACAAGAGAAAACATTACAGATGCAAGTAGCAGACAGACACCAAAGTGGCTGAGATCAGGGAGAAAGGAACCTCACTGCTACACATGTCTTTGCATATCCCCTAAGTACTATGGGGACAGCTGATACTACCACCTGTATTTAAGGCTGCACAGTTTCTCACCTCTCAGACTCTTATAACTTTGCTGATTTTAGTTGTTCAGAAATTAATTCCCCATATATGATATCTGACTCAAGTTAATGCTTTTGTTTGGGAGTTGTTTGTTTTAAAGCTTCAGCAAGAATGGGTCAGACATTTCCAGGAACTAGATTAGTGAGAAATACATGACTAAAACCAAGTTAAAAATAAGGATAGTATTAAGGTAAAACTAGGATGCAAGTATGCAATTAGAAAGAATCATAATGCATACACACAATGGGGACTAACCTTAAGCTGGAGACAGTTCAGGCTTTTTTTATTTCCAAGCCTGGACTTTCATTCTTCGACACTGAGTTAGTCTCCTTGGCTGCACCATTGTCACCGGCATGGGGCTGTGCTCACTACAGCTTTCCAACACTTTGCCCTGTTAACATCCAGCTGAACTGGAAGATTTTGCTGCCTTGAAGGGGGAAGGTTTCAGATGGCTCTGACAGCAAATAAATGGAAAGTGACTGCTCCAACTTACTGCAGAGGCTGTCAGCAGAGTGTACCATTCACTTACATGCAATAATTAGTTACCCTAAATGAGCTATGTGGAAATGAGGCTCCAGCCAGCATCAATTCTACCCACCCGCGGGATGAAGAAGAATGTTAAAATAAGCTAATTAAATTTGCTCTGGCTCAGCAGAAAGATCGATGTTCTCGACAGCTGAGTGTTCAGCACTTGGCGTCCCAACAGCCCTCTGATGTGTCACTGATGCAAAATAATGCCACGTAGTCAGAACCATAGGAGGTGGGTGCACGCCTCTTGGGAGAGGTAAATGCAGAAGACACAGGCATTCAAAAGGGACATTAACGGAAGGATGGACACACCTACATCAAGTATGCCAGATGATCAGATGGCATTTTTACAAAAAAAAAATAATTTTGCTTTGAACTTTAACATTGTCTACCACCACTGAACATGCACTCTAATAGTCTGAACTGAAACCTCAATCATCTCTCTGCTAAAGGTCTGACTGCAATAAATGTGATTTTAGCTGGCAGCAGAATACCAAAAATACCAGGCAATGAAAATACAGATGCCAGAAGCGGGAAGCAGTTTTGCTGTCCCAGGAATTTGCTGGAGATAGTCTGTAATCAGCATTTCCACCTCTTGCTGACCAGGAAGAAAATGAGATGTTTCAAAGATTCTTCCCTTGGAAACAGAAGAGATGCCTACCCACACAGAGGAGACAACAGCTCCACATTCGGGGCAGTTATCTGGAAAACAATAAGTTAACATTTAAATACCTGGTCAGAACCTGGCACTACATACATGAATGGGGTTTTCCACTTCCAATGAGCATCTTCTAATAATCACAGTGCAGAATGTGTTAGGAAGGGTTTCTTTTTGGTTTTCTCCCTAACCCTCTTGCTTCAGACAAATTCATGAAGAAGCTGACCCAATAAGGAATTAATTGAAATTGGCAGAGTCTTTAGAAAACCTTTGTGCTTTGATGAAGGGAATGCTGGTTTCTTGATGTCCCGGAGCCAGGACGGCAGGGGACGGCGCCTTGGCTGCTCTTAAGTGTCACCTTTCCCAAGGGAGAGGGCACAAAACAGACAAGCTATTTTTCACTTCTAACTGGAAGCTGCCATTAGAAGACCCTTCAATCTTGGATACAGAAACCTTTACCACATCATGCAAGTTTATCACAATGAAGAAACCTTGCTGAAGCCTTGTTCACACATAGATTGGTAAGTGCATTTAGCATACATTTACTTTCACTTAAGTACATCACACAGAATTTCTGTTGATGCAGACTAGCACAGGTCTAGACAGCTCTAGGCTGGATGCACTGCAACCTAGCATAAAATGGGTTAAGGATACCTGTTTACTCTGGCTCTGCCATTTGCCTGTGGGTAGAGTATGCCAGCAACTCCATCCTACTTCCCCTGTTTTATATATTAGGCAGTACATTTCCTTCTTTTTGTTAAACACTTTGACATCTACCTGTAAAAACTGACAGAAAAAAACCAATGTGCATACACATACATGCACGCAACAGAGGACTAAGGCTCTCTTTTATGCACAAGGTATGTGTAACTATTTTTCACTAATGTGCACCTACTCCTGCTTCTCCTCTTATTAAACTTTAAAAGACAATTCTCTTGATGTATACATTTTATTTAATTTAAAAAAATCTGTCTTTTATAGGAGCTGTTTCCCTTTCTTTCACTTTGAGGTTTTTTTCAAAGACTCCTGTATGACCTACCCAACTACACACATCTGTTCTGCATGGTTACCTGCGATGAAAATTATAAGGACTAAGTGCGTACTTTTCCTAAACTGTTCCGCTTCTTCCCCTCAGAAGGGAGCTATGCTGCTACCCTGAGAGGTCAGCCCACCCACCCGAGCCCCTGACTCTGCCTTACAGAGATCTATTAGTTTCACTGAGCTGCCTGCAGAATTGCACATTTAAGACTATAAACTTTTCAGTCCGGGAGCTTGTCTTTTATTACATATTCCCCAGAGCAACATGCAAGCAATGATAAAAACCTAAATTGCCATAAATTACTTTTAAGCATTTAGTGTTTTGCCCAACAATGCATTATACACGTTAGTCTGCAAACAATAAGGCTGCAAATGGATCCAATCCATTAGTACCAAAGCTTTCCACATAGCTTTTTCCTTTTAGAGTACACTCTCCTCCCCCTTCCTACTTTCCACACCCTCCCACTCCCACCCTATGCTTTCCCCTCAGCAGCAGAGGCTTAAAATAACATAATAAACATTTTTCAAAGGGATGCAAAGAAAAATAATCTGATATCTGGATGGCAGAATTCACTACATGTTTATTATTCAGTTTCCAAAGTTCTAGGGAATGAAGGTCAAATGTATCTGAATTTCAGCTGGTGTTGATGTGGATAGCAATGTCTTTAAAGCACCACAGCTAGAGGAGGCAATCCAGAGGCCAGGTTATGCTGGTATAAATTGCTGATCATCAGCAGAAGTCAACAGCTTACCCTGGCTGCATGTGTGGCCCAGAAATTCAGAAAGGACTGCACTAGGATGTTGCCTCAACTTGAGAATCAAGAGTCCAGCGCCACCCTGACTGAGAGAAACCCATACTGAAATGTTCACTGTCAGTCTGAGTGGGCTTTAAGCAGCACATAACTAGGTACTCCTCTCCCTCCTAGAAAATGTCTACCTCTAAAAGCTGGCTTAGCTTAGCAGTAGTGTTAGGAAATGGTGCCTTTTGACCCAGCTGACCTAGAAGAAGTTTTAGTGCTGCAAAAACAAGCAATGCTGATCTTGCCATCACAAATTTATTTATTCTAAAAGCTATTAAATTGCTACTGTGTTAAAACGACTGGATTACTCTCAGTACTTTTTAATTCCCACTGCTTGTCTGGTGACTACAGAAATCTCCTTTTCACTGTAATATCCACATCAAAACTTTCAGTAGGTTAGAAAAAAACTTTAAAACCCTACAAGTTGAGAAAAGTCTAATTCATGGGGAAAAGCATCTTGGGGCTGCTACTGTTAGTCTGAGCAGCTCACAGCTGTGAAGGTAGAGGAGTCAGTCACGCTTGGTTATGACTGTGAGGAAGAGATGGGGAAGATGAAAAGCTCTCTCAGCATCCAAGAATCTTGGGTAACTGGAGCCTGAAATACACTACAGACAGGAGACACCATTCAATCATTTATGGAAATCAAGGTTAGCAGTGTCAGCATAGTTGGCTTGGGAGGAAATGGTTTCCTCATCCTCTTGGCACAGAAGTAACCGGGCTACATTAGTGGCTGCCAGTAAGTCAGGAATAAAGAAAGGAAACAGAGAAGGTCAAGAAAAGCAAAGGATAAAATGAGTACATCAATATTTTCACAGCTTGCATACAGCAGCCCAGCTAGGACCCCAAGAAGGTTTGTTTCAGGAACCTCGGAGATGGAGACAATTGTTACATTTCATGAAAATATATGGTGTCTGGGTTTTACAAATAGTGTCTCTAGCATATCTGATTTTATAACTAGCAGGGAAAGAAATTGCTCTGATGACAATTACTGCTGAGGTATCTGAGACACTGTGCTGCCGTTTACTAGCATAGACCTGTCATTAACGCTCAATTTCTCTTAACCACAACTTACTTCCTTAGTAGTTGCTCAGCGAAGATAGGGCTGGGGGCTGTTTTCCTGGTCTTGTCAAGATGAATTTTAATGAATACTGCTTGAAAGATGTGCCACCTGCTATTTTATATCTATAATTTATTGTATAATGAGTTCCTATAAATTCTTATGATAGCTTAAGAGACTTGTAAAATGAATTGCTGGCCTATTTTTTTCTCAGTTCGTCAGCAAAGCAGAAAGAGCTCAGGTCACTTTGAGTTACTCCAGACACCCCCTTCGGCCGCAGCTCTGGCTGGCTTCCTCCGCAGAAGAATCTGGCCCTTCAGGAGAACGGCCATTATAAGACTCTCACCGTTAACTGCTGCCATGGCAATGTACCACAGGTTTTGCCATTTGTTTTAAGAAGCCTCAGCTGTTTCAGAAATCCATTAAACTGTTGTATGGACACAAGGTGTATCTTCACATGCTGGAGACAAAACGCTCACTAAAGACTCCTTTCTGGATAAGGACTGTCTGCTACAGTCATTTAGTGAAACAGAAACCTGCAACCCTGCAAGTTAGTAGCCAAGAAAAAGTATTTATTTAAGATCTGAGACTGAGAAATCTTCCACCTATTAGGGGCACACTGTCCTCACCTCAATACCACACACCAGAAGACATGTTTCCACTCTTCGGTCTAACACCACACACAGAGAGCTCCCGTCGGAAGCTGGAGACCTTTCCATTTGGGACATTACTTTACATTCCCTCTACCTCTTGGGACCAAGACCTTGCCAAACACTACTACTACTAAGTTTGTAGGAAGTAACTGCAATTTTTCCCTTTTTATTTTTTTTCTTCTTAAATGAAGAGAAAAAACAAAACAAAAACCTACTTCAGAATAAGGGCACTGTAAATACATGCATCTTATTAAATACTGCATTTCATCTATCTTTGGACTAAGCACTTTCTAATGGATGCAAAACCGAAGTGTGTGTTAAAATGAGCCTGTTCTCAAGCAGAGCTCTTGCAGTGAATAAAGCCAGGATGTGCCAAAATTGCAGAGGGCTTTCTGTCTCAGTCATGAGTGACAGACACCATCAACAGAGAATCAGCCATTGCCTTTCGTCTCTTCACAAAAGCCTTGACAGCCAAGCTGTTGCAAACCAGCAGTATGGGAGTCTTTCCCTCGGAGGTCACAATAATTTTGAAGAAGGAAAAGGGGATGGATGGAGGAGAAGAGGGAAGAAGAGGGCCCAAGAAGCTGTGACTAAGGGTCAGGACAAAGTGTTGCAATGAGCCTGATGGCTGGGCAGAGCCACTTCCAGCTTTGCTAAGCATGGATTTAGGGAAGCTGAAGATGTGATGCCCAGAGCACCCAGAGCAGGCAGGACCCTGTGCACCTTGATGAGCCTGGCATGAGCCACACCACAAACTGGCCACAGGTCCGTGCTGCCTACACAGCTACTCCAGGGACACACTTCAACCCAGCAGCAATGAGGGCATCTTCTTAGTTGGTGGTGTTGAGTCCTGTCCTACTGGAGCAGGAGAAGATTCACCCCGGAGGGAAAGCAGGAGTACATTACTCCGTGCTAAACTCTATTCTGCTCTGTTTTCCAGGCGCTCTTGTCCAAAGTTAAAGCTGGTTTTCCTTTTTCTGAAGCATCCAGGACTCTAATATAGATACAGCCCATGCATAGTGTGCAGGTGAACAGACAAGGCAGCTGCAACAACTGCCTTCCAAATGACAGGACAGGAGTCTTTCACTGTTACTGGGGGTCTTAAGGGGCAGAGAGAAAGCTTCAGAGAGAGAAGAGAACCTTCTCTTCTACCTGAAGCTGAGAAACAAAGAAAGGCCTAAGAGAAGGGGATAAAAAACCAAGAGCTGCTGCATTGGCTTGGCTCCTTCCCCTTGCTTGAGTATCCTTTTCTAACACACTAGTTCTGTTCCTCCTGCAGATTTTCCTGTGATACACTATGCAGAGAGAAAATTTTCTCAGTACATCCTATACCTTCGAGTCAACTTTGTATTTCAGAGGTGTGATAGAAATGCAAAGTAAGACACAATAAAAATATATCACTTTTTTTTGGCTTGGATTGGGTTTACTTTTCTTGTCAGTGTGATATTATACAATTTAAAGGTGTCAATTAAACTTTAGGAAATGATTCAGATGAAAAAGTAATAAAATCCCATTTTACAGGTTTGTAGACTGAGAGAATTCCTGTGGGTAAGTGCGTTACTGCCCGAGACGGAGAGAAAATCAAGGTCTCTCACCTCTTTCCTCTAATAATAAGGTCAAACATATATTCCCAGTGTTGCCCTTGATGTAACCCTGTATGTAACTCCATAATCCTGTAGTAACCAAGTGCAGCCCTTTCCCAGCATGCCTGTTAACGCAAACTACACGATGACAGAAGAGCAACGCTTCAGGATTCAAGGCAGCTCTGGAGCTGTATGGGGAAGACACATTAGCCTATGGCTAGTTTCTGTAATCAGCTGGCTCTGTTATCTCTAATTTTAAATGCTCCAAAGTTAACTTTGAGGAGTGGAGAGCAGGCTGTGCAAATTGCGTGGTACCCATGGTAACGGAGTTTAAACTGCAATTTTACACTGTGGTGGATATATTTGAAATAATAAGGCCCAAAGCACCAGATTAAGAAGGAAGGGACACAAAAGACATTGGCTAGAACACATCCTTGAAGGCACGGCTCCAGCGCTGTGGCATATGTGCCACCAGAGATGCCAAAGATAAATACAAATGGCATAAAAACATTGCCTGAAGACCTCAACCTTGCAGCAGGGGATGCGGTACAGATTAGCAGGCATTCCCAGCTTTTTTTTTTTTTTTTTTTTTTTTTTTTTTTTTTAGAAATTTTAGTACCATACTTTGGATTTCTGCTTCTTCCTTCTCCCCAGTTTAGAGCATCCCAGCCAAGCAGTACTGACCACATCCCATGGCACATTATGGAAGTTTTACTGGCACGACAAGGCTTTGCTCATGATCCTATTGACAGACCCATTTCACACACATTACAGTAATACATGCACTTCCCATGCACAATACAACTGCAGAGCAAAGCTCCCACAGGCTTTAAACCTTTTATCTTTTAAATCACCTCTAAACTGCTTATCTCCATTAGCAATCTGGAATGCACAAGTCACCTGTCACAGGGTGAAGGGGAATTAAGTACAGCAAAGTCTTTCTGTACTTGACAACTGGAAGCTTTTTGCTTGCTTTTCTGAGGATTCTCCAGACATCCCCTGCTGTCATTTCCTCCAGGCCTGCCTGAAAGTCTGCACCTCTGGAGTCTCGAGAAATGGCCGCTGCCACCCCATGCACAATCCCATCCAGACACACCAGGGACAGCATCTATGAACTGTTACCAGCCTAATTAGGTCATATCATACCAGCTCAGGAGCTGCTAAGCAGGACAGCCCAGCAAACAACTCACTCGTTCAGCTTTAGAGGTTTTAAGAAAGCCTCTGAGGTGCCAGATGCTTTCACAAAAAGGCATCCACAGACAGGACTTCAACCCTGGTGAGTGCCAGCCTCCCTTCTGTGCCAGAGTCACCAGAGGAACCAGAGACCACGACCAAGACCTCGCCAGGGCATGCAGCAAGAACACAAAGTGAAAGGTGGCTTAGGAGGGGACAGGAGATGCCCTTAAGGACAGAATCACCACCATCTCCCTGCTCTGGATAGACACAGTCTAACCAAGACAGCTGTCATGGTTAAGACCCACTTGTCCCCGGCCAACTGCTTGACTGCTGCAGAAGGTGTTCTGTCTGGAAACCAGAGTCATGGGGAAAACAGCTGCATGTGCCTTGGGTGTTTGACTTTATTATTCATCTGGAATCTCAGCTCACGCTCGCCGTGTCAGTACGTCAACCCAACATGCTGTGCTGTGACCTGAGTCACCCAGAGCCCCGCGACATGGTCTGTCTTGTGGCATCACCAGTGGGGGAGATCACCATGGACAGATGGGTGGAGCAGAATCACATGAGGAACATCTTAAGTCTCGACAGTGAGTGCTGCCAGGTTTTGTCTGTCAGTCAGGAAGGCTGTGCGTGGGAGAACCCCTGCACAAACAGCCAGACACAGCCACTAGGGACTGCACACTCCATGAAGCCACTTGTAATGAAAGGAGACAAAGACTTGCATCTATGCATACCTTCTTATAATTCAGTAAGAAGTAACAATCTTTGAAAAAATTCAGCTCCTTCTCAAACAACTTCTATCCCCAAATGTGAAATACAGCACTGCTTTATTTTCTGCTTGACCAATGTCAATGCTCATAAAAGAGGACTATCTCTTCCAGACTGGGACTGCTGAAGCAACCACTCCTGCCATAAAATTCCTCTTAGCATGCATCTGGTTCCTGCTTTGGGGAAAAGCTAGTAACCAGCTGGTGACTTAAGTAAATGAGCCAGAGAGAAAATGATAACAGAACCAGCCAGGAAGAGGTGTTTCCACTGTGAAACAGCACTTGCCAGCATTTGCATATTCAGCCCCAGAACACAGGGTGGTTGGCACCAGCCTTGCCCCCTTCTCCTGCCTTCCCCTCATTCCACTGTCAACCTGGTCTTTTCCCTCCTCCTTGCTAAACTCTTCAGAGCAGCAAACTCAAATGAAATTTGCCAAACATCAGGCATTTGCTAAGGAATGACAATTTCATTAAAAGATCAGTGATCTTTTGTGGCACAGGGGTCCCAAAAGTTCCTCAGTCACATGGTCCCCCTGAGGAGCAACAGTAGGAGAATTATCTTGAAGTACCATAGTTCTCCAGTCCCTAAGAGCCTCAGTCCCTGGATTCCCTATAAACAAAAGCTCTTGCTTTTGTGTCTAATAAAGACATTAAGAAAATACTGGCAAAACCTCTTCTCCAGCTATCCTGGTTACATGAAAGCCCTTGCCTGTTTGCAGTGGAGTACAGGTGGGTTCAGGCACAGCTGTCTCACTGTATGCAGGTAACAGATCTGTAAATACAGAGTTGGGATTGGGCAGAGGGCTGTCATAAAATGGAATTTCAAGCTGGAGCAGAGGCTCCAAACCAGGCTGTTGGTGCTTACTGAGTGGCTGTCACAGGCAGGCTCAAATCTTCTCTCCAAAATGGACATGTAAATAATGTCTAGTCACAAAGTTTAGACCATTATACTCAGCAAGTCTGTCACCCTCCATTTACACAATTCATAAAAAGTCTGGAGGCCAACTCAGAGCAGAAACCTCTGACTCCTCCATTTCCTCGGGGCCCACAAACACACGCTTCCCCGCTCACTTCCCCTGCACAGGCTCTGGGGGATGCAGTCCCCGCAGCCTCCTGCCAACTCCCCACATCCCCAGCCAGGCTCAGTGCTAACCAGCATCAACATTACCAGCTCCACAATAAGCAGGCACAAAGGGCCAGCCTCACAGCTGGGAGCAGCCACCGCACTTCCCAGCTGTGTTTGCGTTTGTGGGCACTTGCAAGTGTATCCTGTCATTAATCCACTCTGCCTGTCTGCTCTTGAGAGAAATCCTGCTTTATTTTCAGGGCTCCTTCTGCTCAGGACACAGGCAGCAGGACTGGAACCATAAATAAAGCTAATGACACAAGTCTTGCTTCTACCCACTTGACCATTAACTTTTTTTTCCCTTTTTTTGTTTTTTAAAAAAAATAATTAATGTGATTCTTTTCCTTCTAAAGAAACTGTGGCCTGGCCTTCTCCATGTGCTGGTAAATGGGCAGTAACTGGAGTGGTCCCCTCACACTACAAGGACCCTCTCATCTCCAGCGGCAGAAGCTTAAGCTGATTCAGTACCCCACACCCTGAGCCAAGGAGCCTTGAAGAAACATGAACATGAAACATGAAGATTTTCAGCTGGGCTGAGGTGCCAGGCAAAGTAGTCACAGAGCTTTTTGAAACCTGAGTTAGTGTTTCCTGTCAGGGCTGCACTGAGCCAGGTGGGAATTCCCCAAGTACATCAGTACTGCTTGGCCTGGTGCTGCACTGATCACCGATGCCCAGAACTGGCAGAGATCGCCTTGCCAGGTCCCACAAGGCTTCTGACACATTTTCTCAATTCAAGCTCGAGATAGCAAAAATCCCTATCACTGCATATTTCAGACTAGGTCAACCAAAATAAAGCAACCTAGTGCTTTACTTGGTTTTTCTTTGAGTTTCTCTTCAGAAATTTGAGCTATTCCAAACTGAATTACTTTTTTCTCCCATTTTCAAGATGTCTAAAAAAGGCATTTTAAAATCAGAAAAAAAGGGGGAGAAATTTTTCAGGAATGGTAAGTTTTTGAACAGTTTGGTAAGTTTCCCAAGAACAGTTTTCATTTTATGATTTTATTTTTTTTCTGATTAAGAAAAAGTGTTTGATTAGAAAAAACTCCATTTAGCACAACTTCCTAGCTTCTACATCAATGCCAAACCTAAATCTGGAAATAAGTCCTTTGTTACTTTCCCCAAAGAAAAATCTGACCCCCTTTCATTTGTGAGAGGAGTTTGCTGTGAGGACTGTCTCCCGTAATGTATATATTCCAACCACTTGTTTATTTGAAAATTATGTAGTTCCTGTGAAAGCAAATGTTCTGTATTTAATAGCTTAAGCTGTAAGTCATAAAAGCCAAATTCAGCAGACTATATGTTATTAAGAAATAGGGATCCAGATGGCTAGCTGAGGTCAAGCTGAGGCCAGCAAACCCATAAAGAATACATACTTGTCTGTCCTTATTAAAGTTTAGAGTTTTAGTAAAAACAGGAGTGTTTTCCTTTTAGAGCACTCATTTCAGATAACTCTGTTTACTTTAATAAAATATCCTACATCTTTCACAAAGTTGGGGGGGGGGGGGGGGGGTCTCCACCACGTGAATTCAGCAAGACCTGCCTCAGATCCTGTTTGACATTGACGTTTCCCAACAGGGAACTAATTAACAGCTGATAACATTGTGACAGGAGACTAGTTCAAGACACTGAAATAGAAACCAGAGGAAGTTCAAAGGGTCCTAGTGCTCTCACAAATCTCCACAGTATATCCTCTTCCCTCCTCTGAAAAATCCTGATGTTGGTGACCAGACAAAATGAGACACACTCACCATGAACATCAGTAGCCAGCACTGCAGGAGGCACAAACTACACTGCTGTCCAAAATGCTCACAGTTCCTCCTCTCAATCTTCTATCACCCTTTCTCTGATAATTCTCTTTATTTATGAGCAGTTCAAAAGCATGTTCTGTTATTACACTTTAATTGGCTTATGATTAAGTAAGCAGGCAGTGCTAAGGAGATGAGAAACCATGGTGCAACACAGTAGAAAGCATTAGATGCCTTATTTCCTCCCTCAAAAAGAACCGTATGGTGCGTTTGAAAACACTTAGCAAGTGGCAAGCCAACAAGGAAAGCAGGGCAAATACAGATTTCTACCCTCTTGAAACTAAATCCTTGTAAAGAAAATTATTATTCTCTCTCAGCACCACATGCTTCTGATTGTATCAAAATGCATTAAAATAACAATGCTTTTTCCTAAGCTGACCAATCTCAGGAAATGATTTACAGGCTGAAAGCCGTACTTCCCTTGTTGGAGACTACATAAGTACCAGGCTGCACCGGTTATTCACAGCGCCGTGCTTTCTCCAACAAAAGACAACACTGATTGCAATTTGGCAGAACAAGTCAAAAATAATGTTTTGACCTTAAGATTATGGACTTTATGGGTCACAGCAAAGCCATTACCACCAAACACCTGTTGGAACAATTTTAAAAACCAGTATTTTATTACCTAATTTACCTAGTGAACTTGCCTCTTTTCTAGAACTAGCATGTAAAACTTGGGGAACTTTCAAAACAGAAGCTCATTACTCAGAAGTGCGTAACAGCCTCCTTAAAACACCATTCTGTGTTATATAAATGCTTTAATAAAGATTAAAGAAAGGGACTGAAAACCAAAGGTTACTGACCCATTTGACCACTTGAGCCTTCATTAACAAAGGATTTCATGTACTTTAGCACAATTTAGACCTCATGCCAAGTGAGTCACACAGAGTATGGAAAGTCCTAAAGAAAACTCAATTATACAGCAACCAGCACTTCTGCTCACCAGCAGATACTTTTCATTACATTCCTGATCCACTCTCAATTCACACATTTGAAAGCGGATTCACGTATCTCAAGACAGCATTACGGAGTAATAGAAAGTTATTTAAAACCACTCGTATAGCAGCCAAAAACACAATGAGGAGAATCTCAATTTCTGCACTGATGCATGTGCTAACAAAATTTATATGTTCTATTTGGAGGATATTACAATTTTAAAAAATACCCTGTAGCTTGAAAACCACTTCCATAAATGTAAAGAGATACTAAATCTCCTTAAAAGGAGAGGATGAACCACACTGCTTAGAGATGTAACGTGATGCCGCAAGACCTTTCAACTCCTGAATCATGTTCTGCCTGTCACTGCACATGCAAGAGGATGTGGCAACACTTGCAGTCCTTGGTCCAAAGTTCAGGGATTGCTCATGGCCAAGTGCCTGTCAGGCAATGAGCTCTGCTGAGGGCAAACTTCTGTACTAGAAAAGCATGAGCAAGGTGAGTGGTGTATCAAAACCTCCTTACCCAAGAGAAACAGCAAACTTCCATAGTTGTGCACAGGCAAAAAGCCCTGCACATGCTCCCAGAGCTGAAAGAGGCAGCTCTTTTCATACACGTGGAAGTTATCAACAGATTCCAGCAACATGATTAGCCAGACACCCCCCAGTGCTGCCAGATATTATAGCCACGGGTTCTCTTTGTTGGAAGCACAAGCCACGTAGTGTTGGAGAACAGCTGCTGGAGTTGGTTCACACAACCCTGTGCATCCTGAGCTCAGGATGAGCCCCATCTCACAGAGTCAGCCCTGCACTGCAGCTTACAGAGCTAAACCAGCTCAAGCTTTTCTAGCTGTCTTCTTGTAGCTCAGGACCAGGGACTAAGGGGCCTGAACTCTGAGAAAAAGATTTTTACCTTTCAACCACAGGGCCTGAAGGACTTCATTTTTTCAGCAGACCACCTTTGAGTTCTGTAGCCCACAGTTCTCTCAGCTCTAATCATCAGAGAAAGCACTAACAACCTTGCAGGACCAGATCCTACTTATTTCTGGTTTATACCTATGAGCTAAGTACATCCTTAACACATGCAGGCTGAGAGCAGGACCCATTACTGTAGGCAGTGCACACACTGAGAAAAAGCACTGGTCCTTGAAGAGTTTATAGCCCAATACAGACAAACAGAAGATAGAAAAAGAAACCGCAGTTATTACTATGTACCTGTATTTAAGATGCAGAGGCTCTCCGCAGTAAATAAACAACTTGTAAATCAACATCAATGCAGAATAGGTTCATATATAAGTTATATAACAGGAAGGTTATCCGCCTTTGCTCTTCTATAACCCATCTCCTATTCCCCAGCTGTTGTTCTATCGCCTGCTCCCTGCCTCTGATTTTTGAGGATTATCTGTGGATTCATTTTAAAGGAAAATGGTTTCAAGAACTGTGTTGTATTGTGCCCGTTGTTGGTTTTGGGTTTGGTTTTTTTTAAGATTATGAATTGAGGCCAAGAAGATAAAATGCCTCGCCTGAAAACATTCACAGGCTCTACAGCACATCAGGGAAGCACATGCAAAATTTTCTGAGTTTCAACCAGAGCTCTAATGACAGAATCACTACCCCTGCTTAGCTAAGGGCTGCAGCCTCTGTATGCAGTCAACAAATCATATGGGCAACAGGCCTGAAGTTTATCTTAAGCTCCTTTAAAAGCACTGCTCATCATTAAAAGGAAAATGTGACCTTTTGTGACATCTCTATGGAAGGAGCTTTCATGCCTGTTGCTCTGAGGTGATTAGAAGACATGCTATTTTTAATGCAAACTAAGAGATCCCAGTGCTCCGCTGCTTCTTATTCTCAGGCATTAAGAAATGGATTTCTCTGGGTTCTGAAAGAATTGGGGAAATACGTGAAAACAGGAAATGAGCAATGGAGTAGCAGGGCATTTTGTCTGGCCCCTCCTTCCTCGTGTTGATGGAAGTCTCACTCTTCTTTCAGGTGCTAAAGGGCACCCTCCAGCTGCATATTGACCACAAAGTTGATTGGAGACTGGAGGAGGCAACAGCTAAACTGGAAGTGTGGAAGGAATGAAAACCTTGTTCAGTTAGCTATTACAAATGGACAGCAACTCCTTATTCCAACCTTTCCTTCTGGGCATGCACTAGGACATTTTGCTGAACACCAACTTCTCCACCAAGAAGGAGTATCTATCTCCTCATTGAACCGGCCGTGATGTGGTATGTTTTCTCTCCTGTGAGATGAGGACCCAGCTGAGTAGGGAGGGAGAGTATCAGGTAACAGATACCCAGCACACATGCTCCCTCCTTTGGGCAGATGGTCTCCTCAGCTGTACATACGTTTGGGGGATAATGTCATAAGACTATGGGAAGAACACTGGGTTAGATCTACCAAAGACAGGATGATGCCTTGTCTGGTAATGACACCACCAGATATCAGAAAACTACAACTGTACCTTATTAATACAATTGCACCTAACTTAATCACACTTGTGCTTTTCTACCTGGCCAGAACTGTATCTCTGCCTAAGAGGTATATTGTTACCTGACCTGACTCAAAATAGCCACAGCAGCCTAAATGGCACAATTTTAGATTTTACCAGCCGAGTGTGTGGCCTCAAAGCAGAAGCTAGTTTAGGGAGACCTCAAAATTTTGATCACCACTACAATACCTGGTCAGAGCAGCAGAACTGTCAGTACTCCTGGAAACTACAAGGCATCTGAAATGCACCCCCTTTGAAGCTATTTGGATACTATCAGCCTTTAATAAGGTTTCATTCCTCCAAGCCCGTTTCATCTACATGTGTAGCACCAACTTTCTGGTGGCCTCCTATTACTGGGCTGGTGCATTACACAGAAAACATATGCCATGTGAAATAGCTCACCCCAAGTTATACCAAAACGATGAAAAGAGTTTTCAGAATTGCCTCTTGGCTGAACATATTTTTGTGAAGCTGTATTTTGCTCTCCTTATTGACTATCACAGTCTTTTATGCCCTCAGACCACATCTGGACCTAAAAGACCCAGTCATGGGGGCATGAGCTCAAAATTACTTGAGGGAAACTACAGTCTTCCCTCCCGTGGCCAGAGAGCCCTAAGGTGAGAGCTGCAGGCTGTGTCACATCCTACCTTAATGATGGGGATAGCAGAAGACAGGAACTAAGGCTGAGACAAAGAAGTTCAAAGGCCTCCTACCAACAACTGCTAGGTCCAGTTCTGACTTACAAAGACAGAACTAAAACATGGCGCTCTTCACTCAGGAAAAACAAAGGCATAAAGAGAGAAGAAGTTGCCACCAAAATAACACTACAAAACACTTGTGTCTGAATTCTGTAGAGACATATGGTGTCCCAATAACAGGCTCCACCAGAAGTAAATACGGACACAACTCATCCTGAACATGTGTGACAATGGGGTCATAAAGTTGGGAAGCAGAAGACAGAATGAATCTCCTGTAACCCAGTACGTGTGCTCGGTGTCACAAGATAAATAATCAATTTGCTTACATCCTCCTGCTGTCACGCAACCTCTGCTTGGCAACTGCACAGCTAGGTGAAACCAACCCCTTAGGTATCAGTAATTAGTGGATAAAATAATTCTGCTACTCTCAGAGGCTCACTCTGCGAAGTTAGCCATGGTGCTTTCAATTCAGATAGATACAGGAGATGACATACCTTAGTTATAGCTTCACAAGTAACAGCTTGAACAGGTGAAGAGGACTGAACCAACCAGCACAAACTCCAAGGAAAGCAAAACAAAGAAAAGCTGAAATAAAGACTGAACACAGGCTTGCTATGAAAGTAACTATTTAAGCAAGAAAATATTGCTACAAAACAATTTCCTGTATTTATGTGCCCACTTGTAACAAATTTGCTTCAGCTACTTTCAGTTGTTGATTAACGATCAATGAAAAAACAAGTCTCACTAACACTACTCCACATGGCTGCTTTAATGCTAAGAGAGTAATGGGTGCTTATATGCCTCAAGAGATTGGAAGAGGGGACTTAGCTCTTTTGGACAAACTGCATGCTGTGAATTACTTGTTCCAACCTTATTATTCCTAAGAAAAATAAGGTAACTGGTTAAAAGAAACAAACAATCCACCCTAATCTTGCCGCCTACAGAAAAAAAATCTTGCAAAACGTATTTTGCCACTGGAACTAATAATTGAACTATGTTGCACATTAGGCAGTGCCTTGCGTAGTGAGGGCTCGTGTGTGTCTTTGCTTCCAGAGATAATAAACTAAGAGCCACAAGGACACAAAAGGCTTCTTTCCCATCGCAGCACATGCACACACTGAAGGCTAACTGCTTTGCACAAGGGCAACTATGGCCTCATGGACCGCTCTGAGAATGAGGCCCGCCTCCCTACACCTGTGTCTCAGAGGACAGCTAAGTCCCAACTCCCCCCTACTATCCACAGGTGAAAGCACAGCAGCAGAAAGAAGCATGTACCTCCCAAGCTGCTTGCAGCCATCCCACCCAGTACCACAGGACAGTTCGGATAAGCACAATGTGCCAATTACCTTTTAACCCATCCAACACCGTCACACCAGTTGCAAAGGAAAGAGCTTGTTGATTATAACTGAGCCAGAAGGACCCCCTGCTAGAAGTTGCTTCCATAACATTACTTTTTACTACTGATTATTAATTGAGCCAACTGATGAAAAATTATTTCCAAAAGCAAGAGAGACAGTTTAACAGGAAACCAGCATTAACTGGCAACAGTTAAAGGGGCTCACAAGGGAGTGAAAGGGGGGAATATTCACTGCGGCCTGTCCTACGAATGCCACAAGTTCAAAGTTTGTATCCAACTTCCAGCACTGGACACCTTCTCAGCTGTTGGAGAACCGGGAACTAATAACTCCTACCCTGTTCTGAAATCCTGAAGCATGTAAAAGAAAGCTAAAAGCTATCTCAAAAGTCTGCACCATTTTCATATTGCTAATGAGGCCCATTCTTTAGAACACACACATCCTTGGTGTGTTTATGGAGAACATATGTAGGGACTTCTGCCACCGGGATTTCCGTAGATGGAAAGAGTAAATAACATGCAGAAAGGAACTACACTGTAGGAAACAGTGCCCTAAGTTTGACGACATATGTACTGTTTGCAACCAGTCAATAAAACCACACAAATCTGTTTGAATATGGAAATGAAAACATTTGAATGTGAATTTTTTTAAGGTTGAGGCCACACAGCCATGTGTGTTGGTATTAAACCACTCCAAAGAAATATAATTTATTTTAAACAGTCTTTTTGGTATTTCCCCCCAACATTCTTACCTTTAAACATTCAGGTAAGTCCATCACAATTACTGCGTACATATTCATTCTAATTATGTAGGTATGTGAATAAAAGCATCTTCATTTGTATAAGCATAGCATATACTTGAACACCTCCACATTCACACCACAGCTACACCTTAACCAGCAATGTATGGGATGTCATTATACCAATTTACTCTACCAAAGGTGATCAACCAAGAAATAGACATCTCCAGCAAAATGCATATTTTTAGAGTTTTTTTAGATGTAAGGGTGCATTACAAGCATATCTGTAGCAGCCACGAGCATTTTAGAGGAAATGGCAATTTGGGAACCAAAGCAAGCCAAAGCTCTACCAGCTCAATATGAGTGAATAACTAGAAGGTGAATTTTAGTCGTTAATATTAAACAATAAATTGCCCCATCCTGCCAACATCATTAATGTCACTTTTCAGCTAACTCGCCTCTGGCAAGAGACTGCAGTGACAATTCCAATTAATTTTCCTCATCTTTATCTTGCAGGTCACCTATTAAAAATGCATGTTTACTCCATCTTCTCTCAGAACATGACTGACTGCAGTGGAGGTGAAGTGTTCTGCTAAGTCAAGTAGGTCACGCTGTCTTAGCTCCACTCTGTACAAGTCACTCTGCATGTTGTGCAAGCTGTCATTTGACGCGCCTTCCTCCCCAGCTTCCAGGCTGAGCTGCCTTATTCTCTGCAGACAGGCTGTCTCTGCTTCCCTTAGCAGTGGAAGGGAACCCAAAGACCCACTGTCTTCACCTATGGACCTCAGCAGAACAAGCCCCACTAGCAAGAACAGCCTTTCTCATGCCAGTATCTAAATTAGCCCAGTGTGCTCTCTTCACTGATTAAAATAGCTCCTTAGGGGCCCTATCCAAAACCCACTGAAGCTGATAAAAGTTTTCACTTTGGTTTCAGTAGGCTTTGAACCAAGTTCTGTTGTTACCCTTGTACACTTCCCACAAAATAAACAAGGGGAAGAGGGGGAGAATCTGTTTTAATTTAATTTGGTCTTCCCCTGACATTAAGGGAAGAGTGATCCTTTTGACCACTCCGTAACTTCAGGAGTGCCCAGGACTTAGGGACATGGTTTCAGGAATCCACCACAAGCTGATTCCACAGCTGTGGTGCACAGTGCAATGACGGCTACCAGCTGAAGAGACCCAGTGGCAATGTGAGGAAACAAATCTGTTTCCCTCTTGGATGCACTCATGCACAGAGGCTATTTATAGGAGCTGAGTATTTGTCCCTGTGGACATCACCTCCAGTCCCCTATTCCTCTCCCACGGAGAGAGTTCTCTCCAAAAATGGAACTTGAACTTCCCGCCACAGACCATCACATCCAAGCAATGTGATACCAAACAAGAGATCTCATATAACATCAAAATATCTACAGACCTAAGAGCCAGGTAGACTGAAGAGGGATATGGCCACAGAATGAAGGAAACTTCAGAGATTCTTAGACCATATAACAAAGAAAATCAATGTTTGTTTAATTATCCATAGCCCCTTAATGCAGGCATGGGTCAAATGGTACAGTTTTAGCATGCAGACAAGCCTACAAGAACTGACTGCACATAAACACACAAATTCACCCCATGCCATGGCAAGGCTAGATGATTCAAGAAAGAGGACACTCAGCAGGAAGGTGAAGCTGCATATTAAAATGCTAAGATCAGTTGTTAGATCATGACTCTCCAAGGGACTGCAGAAAAAAATAGTATGGAGTTCAATGCATGGAGTCCAGGAGCATTTATCTTTTTCTAGACTTCAGTATCAATAACTGCATTATTATTAGGCCAAGAAACAACTAAACCCAGGCCCTCTGATAGCTCTGCTTTGACACAGTCAAATAGGATTCACCCTTGAAGTGGCTCTCCTGGCAGTTTCAAGACCCAAGGTGCCAACATATATGTTTCATATAACATATGCCATGTAATACACCTTTGGCCCTAACATCAAGTTTTACATACGGTGATTTATAGGCAGTTAAAATGCTCATTTCTGGTGTTTTAAATATCACCGTAAAAGCATTTGCCATTGCTGCTTGTACAAGCACTTGCTAGGCTAGTGCCCTCCTATGCTACAGACTGCAGAGTTTTGCTTGCTCTGAAAACCAAAGCCCTGTCACTTAGCTCTTTGCACTTACCCCATCAGCGGCACATTCTCACAGCAAGGCCTTCAACCTGCGAATCTCCTGGCAGGACTGCAATCCTTTTGCAAGATCTAGGTCCAATCTTGGCAAGTGACTGGCCTAGTCACTCTAGTTTCAAGCCAATATAGGGCACATATAGGCTTTAGATAACCATATAAATGCATTTATTTTAGGTATCTACCTCAGAGTCTCCAGATAGGCAAAGATTTTGGAGTTTTCGATGCATTTGCTAGGTAAGAAAGCAGAGTAATGTAGTCGGGTGTGAAGACAGAAATTAAATTACTCATCCCAAATCACAGAGCAATCAGTGAAAGATGTAGGAGAAATCTGCCTTAATGCAAGCAATTTTGCGTAACAGCATCTAGAGAACTCTACGTTAAGCACTGTAGAGCTGCACCATCATATAAACCACTTAACATACGTGGATTGCTCCTTCATCTCCATCCTCCACCTCTCTCCTTCCCAGAAACTGTAATGGATAGCACATAAGCAGGATGAAATCACTGAAATCAAGTAATAGTTAGCAAACATGCAACTGCTGCTGGACAAACTCCAAGCATCCATTTCTACCCAGGAGATGTGGCAGCAGGCTCCCAGAGCAGTACTGTAATCAATATGCTGCAATCTCTGGGAATACCTGTCTTCCTGACTGGTACATTTTACATATACAGTACAATACGCTGGAGGGTGGAAAAAAAGTAAAGTCTTTGACCTAAATGTGTTTATTTTCTTTAATCTACTTTTTTACCCTCTAAGGGTAGCGATTGTTCCATTGCTTTGAAGTTAAAAATCACAGCCAGTGAAGTGTACTTAGTAACTAAGAATATATTTTCATACATTCAATCATGTTGTGTCTCAGTGTCCCCACACCAGTTTTTCAACTCTCAAACTGTTTTATTCAGTGTGCCTACCCATCTACAATTACTCACATTTTCTTTTACAATGGCCTGACTGCTTTCTAGTTGCTCCTTAGTTTTGGTTAAGTGAGACTGCAGCAGTCCTGACAGTCCTTCCTCCTCCCCGCCTAAATGTGAATGATGCTCAGGGTGGTTAGAGCAAAAGGGATAAAGGTTCATTTTCTACAAACTGTTACTCACTGCAGCAGAACAATACTAAAGCCACACCAGTGTCCAGTCTCAACAGGAATTCACAAGAGGATTTTTTTTCCCCTCCCTCCTCTGCCATCTTTCTTTTTAGTTGGTTGTTTTTTCAAGACACTCCCTCCTGCTTAACTTTTGAAGATGCTGCCCCTCCACCAGCCACCTTCCTGCAAAGGACCCCTGACATGCTGTGGTTGTGACCAGGAGCACCAAAAGGAAATACTATCTTGGTCACACTGTTCAGCTTGCTGCTGTGTCAATTACCACAACCATTGACTCAACAACCCAGGCACAACACTACATAACAACACCTCCTTTAGGATATATGATATGTAAGAATGGATTATGCGGGGCTTATTGGGGCACTTCAAAACTTTTGTAGAAGCTCAACTGATATCTGTAAAACAAAGACTGGAAATTGGCAAAAAATGACCAATACATAATAGCAAAGACCTCAAAATTCAATTGTTTATTAACCCACTCATGCACCAGCCACATTCCAGTTTTCATCTCTGGTGAAGGAAGCAAGGTCCTGAGAGTGTTGTCACATTTCATATGCGGGAGGACTCACTCCTTCCCATAAGTCTGTCAGCACAGAAAGCTATACAGGATTTTGCTATAGAGTAAGCTAAGACACCATTCAATTTTTAATTTACAGACATGCACTGACAAGCGACAGGCTGTGTTAAGCACTCAACGACAATTCAATAGTCTCTAGTCTCTGCTAAACCACGAGGCTACTCTGCGGTTCTCCAGAGCACAACAGTAGGAGGCTGCCTCCAACAGCAACACGAGGACCCTGAACTCACACGGGGTTAACCTCTGTCTGGGGATGACAAACACCTTCAGAAATTTTCCAGAATATTCCTGCTTTTGTGCACTTACTAAAATTCTCATGAATCGGACAGTCTGTAGAAGGGAAGAATTTCACTTGGGCACTTCAATGTTGCAGCCCTTTAAAAAGTTTTCACTGCTGGCGTTGAGAACACCTGGATAGAACAGACTAATAAAACACAAACTGCGATCTGACTCCTATTCCCACTCGCATGCAGTGCTGCAGACCTTCTGCAGCTGCTGCACGTAACCGGCTTTGGACTTGGTCCAGAGATGCAAAGACCTTCAGTTTGCTTAACACTGCCATGCAGATGGCAGAACCAGCCACCGGCTTATGAATCAGTACCACCTCCTGACAGCAGGTAAGCAGGCTGACTTGGATACAAACTGGCACAACAAACAGTGTCTGTAATATGCCACACATTTGCCATTCCATTTTTATTACTGCTAGCCCACTTTAAAACTCCTTCGAAACTCTCAACTCTTGCTAGCAAAATTTTTAGAGTTTCCTGAAACATCTTCCATGTCCAACACATTCCTCTCCAAACCTTGCATTTATTTCCCTCTTAATATATTAAATCATAAAACATATTTTGGCTTTCAGTGCTTAATGTTCCAGCTCTTGTTTATAAGGCTACTGTCTTCTGTTTAAAGCAAAGCACCCTGTTAAAGTGGAGTGATTAATCAGGATGATAAATGCTGCAGTAAGGCCCCTGCTATCAATCACATTTCTTGCGCAGAAAGGCAATCATGCCAAAAAGGGGGGGGGAAAGGCTCATTTATCGCTATTGTAGTAAGATTATTTTCTGTTAAGAAAAGCGGCAGCTCATTTATTCAACAATGAATGCAGACTGACCAGTAGTTTAGAGACCTAGTAAGATACGGTTAAAGATAATAATAAAACAAAGTTACCCTGTGTGAAAGAGGACAGATGGCAGCCACACAATAGCCATCAAGTCTATTTAAACAGATAAGTAGTCTTCCTACACCCACCCCCAGCTCTAGACATGTGCTGATTCAAAGACCGGCTCTTGTCACATGGAGCCCTCTAACCTGAAACAGGTGCAGAGGTCATGGTTTTTCCTTCCACATGGTCATTTACAAATTTGCCCATTCTCTCCGTCAAGCACAAAATAAGCAGAGCCCAGGACAGATGATCCTGCCCAGCAGTGATAAGCTTAGCCCCTGTGCCTTGCAAATATGTGCTCTGGACCCTGGGGCAGCACAGCTCAGGGAAAGGCAGAAATACAGCGGCCAGCCTGGCAAGTCCACTGTTTCATTAAATTTCTGAGCCTCGGCAGAGACAAGCTGCCATGGATGGCAGAGGGCTGCACAAGTGATGCCTGTTTCACTGCAGAGATGCAGGACATCCCCAGGCAGACACTCTGTACAGACAGAGAAAACCAGTGACTGATACAGGGAAAAAGGAACAAAAAATCACCACTGTCAGCCCGGGTGGCCAGAATGGGCAGACTGCAGTGAATTTTGAATGACATGGCTTGGTGAATGACAATTCTGCTACGCAGCCAACGGCTTTGATCCAAGGCCAGTTTCTGCTATGGTGAGCATTTCACCAAAAGCAAAAGGTGCTGATGACTCTAAGAAACCAGTAGCAAGAGACAAGTGGAAAAGACAGAGAGGAGGCATCAGGGGGCTGGCAGGACAGAGCATCTCAGCAAGTTTCTGTTAAGACTGACAGGCCCTTCCCCCACTGATACTGCAAGACTGGGGCTTTTAATATTGCAAGGATTACTTCAATCCATAGGCTTAACCTTCCTACAGCAAACCTGCACAGAGACAGAGTGCCACTGTCTTGCTGCTGCGAGCCGTCTAGTCAGCATTTCAGACATGGCCAGCAGCTATGGCTTCCTGCAGGGGCTGAGCGCCTCTGCTTCCCACCTGACTGACATCCTGCACTACCTCATCTTTATATACATCCATCTCCTGATGATCTCTGCAAGCAGCATTGCTGGGAAATGAAAATGCTCTGGGTCCAGTTCTCATAAACACTCACTGCTGTAAATCCTCAAAAGCCTTTTTAAGCTCTGTCATAACATATGACTTTTCTTTCCCATGACATAGTTTATTATACAACTATTTCTTTCTCTTGTTTTAAGAAGAAAGGGAACATAACTGCAAGAAAGCATATTAGCACCATAAAATGAACTGAATCCAAAGGTGGTAACATTCTTTCAGCAGAATGCATATGAGCAGTTTGGGCCTCTCATTACATTTAGTAAACTATACAGACAGAACTACAGGTGGAAAGGAGATGCTCACGTCTGGGATTACGCTTCACACCACAAGCCTAGCCTAAGGCTTTTCAAGTTAACAGTCAAATACAGAGATGCTGCATTAGGACCAGTAAGAGCTATTTTAAAAATTATTTTATCAATTTTACTTCAGTAACAGTATTTTAGAACACCTAAATAACCTTTCTGCCTGACAAGACAGAAACAAATGTCTCCCCTCTGACAGATGTAGAAAGCAGAAAAACCCAGTAAGACCCAAACACTGGGGATTTATAAACTGAGCAAGCAAAAGAAGGTACCCTCTTCCCCCCCCCAACATTATGGATTTAAATTCTACTTTTCCATACTATATATACACACATATATATACACAGGCTAAATTCATATTTGGTTACAGAAAGAAGCTGATTTGCTCCAGGAATTAGTTTGTCCACAGTACTTTATTCAAACAGACCTCATAAAAATAATACTAACTCCAGTACTCTTTCACTGATATTAGGAAGAAGAGTTTGTTTTGTTATTTCTCCTTGCCCCTTTGGATACTGCAGAAAGGCATTTTATGGGTCAAGCCGATGTTATTCCAAGGGCTCCTCATAATAAAGGGAGCTCCAGAAAATGTAAATGCAAACACTAATAAAACATAAGTGAACATCTGGACACAGATGCAATGATTTGACTGTATCCCCTTCCTTATGTCTCACTGCTTTTCTCCATTTTTAATTACAGGTTGGTATTTTAGGGATAAAATCACAAATACATTGCAAAGTTGACACCATGGTGAATGTGTGCTCTGCTGGACACAGATCAACCTTTAACAGATGAAGAACAAAAAAGTTTTGGGTTGCGCAGCCAAGAAGTATTTTGTAGCACAGTTGTCACGGTATCAAATCACAATCCAGAAGGTAACTGAGGTGGCTCCAGTGCTCAAGATGTCTCTGGAACAGAACCACAATCATCTGATAAACTGCCTATAAAAGATACCACAATAGCCCTGAACCTCCATGAGCCCTGTTTTAAACATAATCAGCAGAAGGTGATTTTTTTTCCCCCCACAGATCACCTTACAACAGGGACAGCACAAAAAAAATAAAAAAAAAAAAGAAAGAAAAAAAGGAAAAGACAAAACAGTCTTGTTGATACAGCTCTCAAATCAGCGTCAGAGGAGAGCTCCCCGGACCCAGGTCTTTCTTGTGAGGGCTGCACCATCCTCAGCAAAAGGCACAACTGCCTCATTTCTGCCTGCGCAAGCGGGCTGATGTCGTGGCACCACAGTGACACAGCTGGCAGCACTAAGGGTGGCCGTCACATGGTGAAAAACAATGTCACCAGCTCAGGGAAAGACATCCATATGTAATACAACTTGCACAGTCAAACTGCAGCACTACAGTTACACAGAGCCTTCTGCCTGAAGGATCCTGAACCGCACCTCAGCTGCCCAGCTGCCAAGCACAAACTTCCAGCAGCAGGAGTTGTTACACTTAATGCACCCTTCTGCTGCTGTTCCCTGCATTCAATATGCTAAAAACAATGCGTTTCCTGCAAAAATACATGAATGAGGAATGATAGTACACAAAAAAGCAGGGCCTAAGCACTGATGGATCTGTAAATATCAGCGTGAAACAGCTACAGGACAAGACACCGAAAGTAACAGGATTCCACCATAATAACACTATGATCACTCAAAAACTCAAGAATCCTTCCTAGCCAGTCCCACTGTACTCAGGGCCATAGAGCCACAACATACTAAAAGGCTTATGAAGACAAAAAATCTCTGACTACCCTGCTCTTACACCCTTCCTTGGCAAACACAACACTGAGGGCACGCAGCAGACCGAGGGGGGACCAGCAAGATGTGCAACAGTTCTAAACAACAATTTGTATCCTTTTATCTGTGATACAGCCAGAGAGAACTTCTCTCCTTTTTAAATTCAAATATTCTTCAGTGAATTCTTTCAGGAAGTTAATTCTTGGTTTGCATAGTGTTTGCAAGCCACATGGATGCATTACTTGTGTCATGGACCATGGTTTCCATCCCTTCTGTTCTATAATTAATGATTAAAGTGCTCAAGTTTCCTGCTTGTAATGCACACAATGGTATTAAAAGTTTTTACACATGCTGCCTAGCTATACAATTGTAAAACTACTTTTGGTAGCTGTATACATCAGTCTTGAATTTAACTTTTTCATAATAACTTCCACAAGTTTTCGCTGAAAGACATTTTTACTAATGGACACTAAATACAACAAACCTATGAATAAACATATTCATTTAAATACTCAAAGGCATTTTATGTATTTTGCAGGAAAGATTGCTGCAGTAAGCAATTCTGCCCATGTCTCACGGCGTCTGTTACAAATACTGCTGTGCTTATCATTCATTATGTAACATCACCACTACAAGTAATAGCACCAATTCTTATTTTAACGATTATTAATATACTTAGTTGTATTGCAGCAGTACTTCGTGGCAACTTTCCAAGAAAAAGGATTCAGTTCTCCTAGGCACTGCACATCCATCCAAGGAGAAAGCAAGTTTCTGCTCAGGGGGACATCAACAGCAGCTTCGAGTACAGTGAGCCCACACGATCAGGCACTGAGAGCACAAACCTCTGCGGATCCTAGTGGGCTTTGAAAAGAGATGGAGGTCCCTTTGGTATATGTACAGAACTATGGGGTGAGGGGGAGATCAGAGAGTTTTATATCTCAGATTTCTATCTTCTCTGAGGGCATTCAGCACATTACTGAGCATCCCAATTTGTTGCTTTAACTTCTATCTTATCATGACTATGAAAAAAAATATTATCAGTGCAATCTTGACTCATTCTTTGGCATCTAATGTTCCTTTAGTTTTATGATTATGTTGCTAAACCCAATAAGATTACTCAACTGTTGTCCTTTAGAGATTCTAAGCATACACTGTAGGGGCTGCGTGCTGGCTCTAGCAGAGCATGTGTTAAAGAGCGAGGAGCTCAATGTACAGCGCATTCAGCTGCACTTTGTTTCAGTTAGAAATGAAGCATGTGTGTTTCAAATTTCCTATAAGCTTTAGACATGAGATCAACAGTCAGAAAACACTCAACTTTGCCAGGAGCATGGGGAAGTCACCGAAGCAGTATGCCAGCAGGTCAGGGATCTGTCCTCACTGGACAGCTGATCCTTAGAGCAGCTCTGCGGCTGGCCAGGATTACACCCTGCTGCATTACACCAGGATGAGGCCTGGCAACACAGACGTGCTGGCATACACTTAAACTGCATCAGTAACTAATTCCTCATTTAACATCAAGTTATCAATATAGGTATCAGCCATCTTGAATCATTATAAACTTGGTTTATACTGCATTGACATTATGGAGGACCCTAAAGCCAATCCCACCAGCCAGGCCACCGCAATCACATTAAGAAGTGCTGAGAAGGGTTTGGACTGATGCAAGTAAATTCACCCTTAAACAAACTTCAGTTAAACTGGCTGCGACTATGGAAATCCTAAAGCAAGTAGTTATCTCCTAAATTATTAAAATGTGACTGGGTTTGTCCCTTCTCTGACCCCAGTCAGAGGGGGACTGTGGCTGCAGACTTTTCAAGCTTTGCTTTCAGACAGAAGTGAAAGCAAGCTGGAATTTTTGGTGATATTGCCTCCTGCTGTGCTCAGGGCTAGATAAAAGATACAGCAGTGCTGAATCGAGCACAGGGCAGCCTGGTCTCTAGGGCTAGGGTGTCCAAAGGCAGAACCTGATCAACCTCCAGATCTTTACAGCCCTGTATTTCCACCCCTGGTGCCCTTTCTCCACAGTATCTCAGTCTCAAATATTTTAGAAAATAGCAGGGGAATCTAGAAGATCCACGCTGACAAGAGAGGCTTCTAACCCTGTGAAACTCCAAATGAACTCTATTAACATCTTATCTTGGAAATCACCACCACAGAAATGCCAATAAAACCCTAACAATCTTCCCAACGCTCACAAAGGATGTAAAATACAGTTGGAAGGGAGTAGTAGTCAGCAGCCTGTGCACTGCTGCCAGAAGTACATACGGGACCTGACAGCATGCTGACCAACACTACCGCCTGCCAGCATACGGATATGCCGAGTAGGTGAGCAGTGCTCCTCGCTGCAGAGCAGAACCAGGTGCCTTCCACAGTGCAAAAATGAGATATCAGTTTAGCATGATTTCCTCTCTGCTATACTACGTATGCAGTGGACTGTGCTGCCCTGTACATGGAGTCGGCAGGGATTTGTCACGGTGCTTTTCACAGAGATGTGATGTATATTTGTTTCCACGTCTGTAACTCAAATACCTGAAATGAGTGTTTGAGGACGTGCCGCAATCCAAGCCTCCACAGCTGTCTGATGTACCTTTCTCTCCCCAACCAAACTCAGGGCTATGGATTCTACCACAAGATGAAGTTTTTCAGTACTAAATGCTATGAAGCTGAGCAGCACAGTGCTCGGGCCCTTTTGGGCATGTTGATGGAAGTGACTTAGGAACCACAGAGACACAGGCAACTGGATGACACAGGGAGTTTTATACTGACATTGAAATACACAGCTCTGTCATCTCTCCCCCACTGCTCTCTATTCCTGCCTCTAGCAGTCATAAACCTCTTCCCCTTGATGATGAAAAGGCTAAAGAAAGCCACTTTCTTAAATGTGACTCATTTTCTTTCAGCCAATTAAGGCATACATTTGCATTTTTAAGAGCAAATATACAAAGTCAGAAAAAGAAAAGATGAACCCAATTACTAACCACACATACTGAAAAATCACCTTACCGCAAGAACCAGGATGACTCAGAAAACAAATGTAAATAGCTTCTGTGATTTAGCACCGACTGACACCCAATGTATTAAAATAAATTGCCCATGATTTCTTGCAAGCTTCATGGTAACGCACTCCATAAAACGCCGGTGAAAATGCAGCAGTGCATAACTATCTAGAACCTTCACTTGGTGGCAAATAATACAATGAACTGTCCGCTGATCAGGACAGGGAAAGAAAGTCAATCTGCACCTCCAGGCTTTCGGGGAATGTTCCAGGTTTGTAGAGCATGAGTCAGCAGCATTGCTGCTATAGAGGTTTTTTCCTAGCGTGTTACCGGCAACACAGTCTCTTCTGCCTTTTCCAGCTTTGGTATGCCAGTGTAAGCGTCCATCAGGAAACAGCCACCTTTCATATAAAATGGGACAGGTGAAACGATTGCCATTTTTTCATTATTGTGTTAAAAGTATTCACAGATCTGTATGATCACAATATAATTCTATACAGCAAAGAGCTCCACAGGAAGGAACAGTTAAGCTGATGGGTGAAGGTGGAAGAGATCAAGTCTTTTAGTAAATATATTTTAAAATTTTATTAGTACTGCTACCACAGTAATACCACAACCACTTTGTTACAGCAGCTAAGACAAAAGCCACCATACTAAGTCTCATGATCAAATTTTGCACATATGTAGCTTCCTCTAACCAACTCATTGACACTTCATTTTGTGAATCTGATGAATACCCCTACTGAGAAATACACTGGCAGTTCTTTGTCTGTTTTATAGATAAAATAAGGATGAGAAGGAGAAGACACACTTCTAGAAGTTAACCTAGCAGCATACAGCCCTTCACAGCAACTGCAGACCTGCACTTAATCACTTCTTCCTCCAGTTGAGGCCATGTCAGCTGAGCTCCAGTTCATCCTCCATTGGATTTCTGTGCTTTGATCGTTATTTTCTTGACAGGTTACACAGGGTCCTCCCTAAAGTTACTAAACCAAGCCTCTGCTAACTGTCTAACTGTCCCTAACTCTTAGTATTTTAAGAGCTTGACAGAGAATGAAGGACAGAAATTGTTTTCCATTTCTAGGAAGAAAAAACAAACTGAAATGAGTCCTCCCTTCCCTCAAATGAAGAGAGAACTGACATAACCTCACCACTTACTGTCTCTGATCTTCCAGGCAGGCAGTACACACACATGATAGCCAGCCAGCACCCCCGAGTAAGCAGCTCTAGCACATGCCATGTCCTGCCCAGCGGACAGCACATGGCCATAGAGAAACTGGGGTTCTCTGGCACAAAGGTAATCGAAAATGTAGTGGGGAGGAGGGGAACAAAAGATGAAAACCCATAGGAAAACAACTTTCATCAGGACCATGATGAGCCATTAGCTCCAGTTTTAGTTCCAGAAAACCAGTTTTATGTGGATTATGTTCTCCCAACTAATAATTCAGAGGTAACTGTCCTCCTACAAGTCACATGCAAACAGACATCCAAGTAGAAGAGACAGACCTGCAACACACCCTCAATGTCCCAACTTAAAGGAAAGACATAACATAGGACCCTTATTTGCTACTCAAAAATTTGCCTATGAGACAGTCTTTCTAATTAGTAAAACAGCAAGAAAATCTTCACTGAGAATTCTTCATCAAGGACAAGACTTAAGTCAACAGGAAAGCCAGCACCCATTAATTCTGATGCTCAAAAGAATACTTGTTTCATGTAATCATAGGACAAGACAACATTAATACTGGTGGATCTAACTCTAACCCTAGTAAACAAACCAAGGATGTTGACACCCAGCCTAGAACGGCCATAAAGCAAACCTCCTCCTTACCTCCATCGCATGTGCTAAGAGAGCGCCGTCTAACAGGCAGGGTTAAAAAAATGGATGATAAATCTCAGGACAGAGGCAGACACAGGGGCTCAAGTTTGCTCCTGATGCTGCTCCTCTCAAGAGAGCCCTGGGGATGAACAGACACCACCCGTTGCTTCTGAATATATGTCTTTGGCGCATTTGATCACCATGTCATTTGTTTAAATGAAGGCAAATGCCAAACATCACGTCATTCTGGGTGCATGCCCTGGAGTCCACGAACTGTAATCCAACACACCTCATTGCCATTGTACACCCTGGCTTCCATTGCCTTTTTGTATCAGCTAACAAAATGGTTTTCTTTTGATATTACAAGCCATCTTATGCTACCCCTGTGCCCACAGGATTTTTAAGTCCTGTCAATTAAGAATTAATTCTCTTCATACAGTGTAAGTGCCCCTTACCTCTATTTTAAGAAAATGGTACTGTTTGAAATAATTTCCTTTTTTACCAGCATAACATCTCATTTTCTTCTTCATAGCCAGAAGGAATGATTTGTAACATGAATCTTAAAAACCCAGAACGAAGGAGGAGGTTAAAATGACTGATAAATCAGAGGTGTAAGAAATGTAGATGTATTGTTTATTTTAAAAATGACAAAAAAAAACAGTCTCCTCAGCAACTCTGATTTATTAACAAATAGTGCCACCCTTTCTTTGTTTTTAGGAGACCATAGAGGACTGATAAGATGCTGTGCACAGGAGACAAGACATTTCCATAAAAGATGAAAACCATTCTTCTGAAGGGATAACGTCAACAAATTTGACTCATTATTCACTGATACCGTAACAACTAGGCCGTTCTACTTGTCTGCTAACAATGCCATCACTTCTCTTTGTGAGAGATCCTTCCTTTCCCCTTCTCTAATGCCGCAGCAAAACCTTGGATTCTGACATCGAGCCCAGCAAGCAGCATTAGTCCTTGAGACAGAGTTTGCAAAACATTAATGAAATCAGAATGAGACTGCAGTTTGGCTTGTTGCCCTTGGATAATGGAAGTGAAATTAAAAGTAGAGGGAAGAGAAGGGACTTGCTCATAGCCAAAAACAGATTGCTGAATGCATTTTTCAAGAATTAAAGCCTTTTATACACTATTCACTTCAGGTTTTTCTATTTCAATGAGTCTAGTGATAATTGATACCAGGAGGAAATAGCATTAAAATCAACTAAGAAAATCTAACAAGTAAAGCATTCATTTGAAGAATTTTATTTAGCCAGGAAAACCTATTAGGTAAGAAGCCTTCTGCCAAAGACAGAAAAAATACAGGGGCCGAGTGAACAGAAAGATGTGTAGAAGAGGAAAATGAGGAATAGAATTGTACACAGGAAAAACAGGAGAGAGAATATCCTGAAAAATTCACAAATGCCTTCCCCCAAGAAGCAGCATTTATCAATCACCCCTAGCAATTTATTCCAATGAAATTGATTATTCATCACTTTTCAAGAGACATGCATTGCTGCTAGCAGTGGCCCACATCCTTGCCAGTGCTGATCTTCTGGCTTGGGGTTCCTGCCTGTCTGGGGACACAGACTGGCCATTTCAGGAGACCAGGCTTTCTCACAGAGTTATCGTCATTCCTGGTTTATCCAGGCTAGAAACATAACTACCTTTCCTGGAGAATTTCTCACCTTTTTTATTCTGATTTTTAAAAGACATGCTGAAAGTTCAGACTAAAGACACATGTGGATTTTGACTGCTGCCCTACAAACACACACATTCCCTCCAGGTCTAAATCCAGAGCTAAGAAGTATGATCACCTGTAGGACACCTGGGAAGAACAACACATGATAAAGTCTGGCTTGGAAGGTATTGGGTGAGAACTGGAACCTGAGAAGTTAATGGGAGACGGATATACTTTTCCCTCTCTCCATCAAGGTGGAGGGAGCTGATTTTCAATCCTGCCTGGATTTTTTTTTTTTTTTGGGTTTTTTTTTTTTTTTTTTTTTAAGGGCACAGTCCTCACTGCATATCAATGAGACCTGTATTCCTTAACCACTTGACACATCTGAAAGTTCAATACAAAGAAAGTTGCTTAATGTTATCTCACCATTTCATTTATAGCATCAAGGAGTTAAAGCAACCAAAGCCAAAAGGTACTGGGGGAAGAGGATAATTAACTACTACTCTTGGGAACTAGCAATGGCACTATTAAAAGAACCCAGTCTGTTTGTTTCACTTTGATAGGTAGAAATAATTTCTGAATTGCCAGTGATATGTCAAAAACCCATCAGACAGATGCTCTTCCAGAACTGCCCCGCCCTGCCAGGTTACTGAAACACTGTCCATAAAATCCCTGAGCTGATACACGTGTGGTTTCTGGCAGCAGAGAACGGGTTAAAAGAAGTTTCCCTCCTCCATGAAAACGATACAGTCTGAAACCACCACTATGCTTTCTACTGTGTGCTGTGATAGATCGTACCTGCTCTGAGCAAGCCAGTGAGTTTAACCCTGATCTTGCTGATGCTAAAACCAATATTAAGATGACCCCACATCTGATACCACTGGAGGCAGTTTTGTACCCACGCTATATTAACCTGAGACAATAGACAAGCACTCAGGTTTGTGTCTCGCCCTTTGGTAGCTGCAGCTGCAGCTGAAAGGACTAATTAAACGGCTAGAGCATATGCATACACATCAAAAATAACTTTACACTGGTTGTCAAAACAATTTTAAAATCTATGCAAAGCTGCAACAAAACACAGTTTGACAAAATTAACAACTATTGTTTAAATAAGTAAAAAAAAACTACAAAAAAAACCCAACCCAAAACCCAAAGAACAGCCAACACCCTGTCTCACATTCATTCCTACATTCTCAAAATCACATTCAAATACAGAGATGTCCTACCTTTTTGATCTGTGAGCAAGCAGATTCCAATGAGTGAGTCACGTCCAAGACTGTATACTGGAGAATCTGTTAATATAAAACAAAGGTGGAGGAAAAAAAAATCAAAAGACTTATTTTTTGCTGGAAATCAGTTTTCTGCTAAAGTTTTTTTTTCCTATTATACAAAGACATAGATACATAAACACATCCATACACATATGTGTATATGAAGGTGTGTTTGCATATAATATACATTATGTATGCATCAAATATATTTATAAACAAAACATAGAAGTTAATTACCTATACATTTTAATTCATCCAGTGTGCACTGCTACGGAATTTAATCTACAGCAGACTAAATCCAAAAAGCTACAGCATAAAGGTATAACTCTTTCAAATTCTCAACAAGCAAACAAAGCTGACATTTTTAAAAGAAAATAATTACCAGCTCATATGCTGCCATACCACAAAAGCCTATCCTTAAATAACTGCTGCATAATCATTCTCCTGGAGTGTTGTTATCCATCGGCTCGCTGCCTATCTCCAGACAGACGCAGTCTGCAAGCCACCAGCTTGTATCTACCATGTGTACGTCAGGAAAAGGAAAACTGCAAATTAGAAGAAGTCCCCGCAGCGGTGAAAAGGAAAAGAGGGTGAGTGGGAGAGGAAGAGGGAGTTCACTGGCCACAGAAATTTCGAGAATGATGACAAACCAGACGGCTCCGCCATCACCCACTTACAATAGGATGCTGCACCTCACGGCTGCTGAAGCAGTTTGTCAAGGGGTTGCTGGTATCAAATGCCTGACAGGCATTTTAATTGCATCCAACCAAGTGTGTCCCCAGGAACCGGGCCTTTAATCCTATGAATATCATCAACTGGTTTCTTTTGTGCTGCTGCCAAACACAGAGGCATGCACTGCAAACAGGCAGCAGCGTACTGTTTCCACTGCGATGCCGATCCAAATCCTAAACAGGTTTTACGGACGGTACATGCTGAAAAGGAGGTCTTGAGGGATTTAGCATTTTCTGCATTACAGATTAGGAGGGCTATTCGCTCTCCCCCTTTATTTTTCTACCTAGCACTTCTGTTCACATGTTGGAACCAGCTCGTCTATACTGTTATTTGAGCCTTGCACTTACTTATTCACACCAATGGGAAATAAATCCAGGGAAAATGCAGAAGTGCTGCAGGACTGTAGGGACAAGCGGGGACCCTTCAGGACTAATACAATGGAGGAACATGGGCTCACTGCATAGTTCAGCAAAGGAGTTGCTGTGAGGGGTCCAGTTTTACTGCTGCTATTCAGCCATTGATCTCACCGCCTTATTCCAAGGCTTTCTCCAGAACAATGTTAATCTGAGCAGTACAAGGGACTTGCAAATTGGGAAATCACCCAGTGTTTGGGAAGGAGACACAACACGACTGAGGAGGGGCAACAGAGAAGGGGTAGAGGAACATAAAGGAATTTTTTTTAAGAGAGAGCAAGAAAAAGTTGAAAGATGAACTGATTTTTTTCCAAGCATTGTAAATATGTAACGAAACAGCGTAAGCAGCAAATGAGCAGTCAAGAGAAACCAGGGAGCCGAACCACACTCATAAGGGCTGAAGACAAGCTTAAATTTCTCTGCAGTCAGGACACACAAGCCAACTAGATCCACTTTCAATAGCAAGCTGGTGTCTTTCAGTCTCTGTAACAGCAGAGCCCCTGAGAGGGAAGGATGTCAACGGGAGAGCGTCCCTCTACCACAAAGTATGAGAGGTCCAACAAACCCCATTTACCTTTGAGAGGGACAAGAGGCTTGTAGGAAGGAGTAACAAATCTCCCATGGACTTCTAGAGCTTCTCTCCCAAAATTTTGGGGGTAGAGGGCTTCAAAGGGAATTGATTCCCTTCTGCCTTCCCCCACAACCATGACAAGATGACTTTTCACACATCCATCAAACTTGGCATCAACCAGAAGTTCCACTCTCATTGCTATAAACAGATCCCAGTGCCTTAAAAGCATCTGTCCTGACCTGACAGTTTCCCCCCCACCCTTCTCTAAATCACCACAGCAGTAAGTAGGACAAGGAAATGCAGAAAGGTAGTCCCCAAAGACAGTTTGTATAGGACAAGGATGATGATGGAACAGGTACCGCGCGGCAGCAAAAAGGCCTTCAGAAGGAACGGAAAAAACAAGCAAGAGCAGCACTAGCGCAATTCTTAGACCTTTCCTTGAGAAAGCCTCCTGTGACTCATCGGAAGGGGTGCCTGCTGCTGCCAAACCTCCCACTGCAGAGCTCATCCTCTGCAGAAACCAAGGAAACTCTAATTGTGCCCTCATCTTCCTCAGCTCCACCATTTAACAGTTTGTGCTTGTCCACAGTATTGCTACCATCCCTCCCTCACTTCTATAGCTCCCTTCCACTAGCCACTCTTCCCCCAAAGCAACCAGGAGCTCTAGGAGGTCCCAGAAACACCACCACAGAGTTGTGATGGTGGAGAGATGGCAAGAAGTCATGAAAACTGTCCTGTAATTTCATTCCTGACAGATGTCATGTGGTTCACAGGGAACTGATACATATTGCCATGCTGTGTCCTACACACTGGAGCCCATGGCTGAATCTTCAATCAACCATCCAAATCACCTTTGGTCTGTCCATACAAGCATTTCCAGGGGCTCAATCTTCCAAAACAGCCCATGGCAAATAGTTTCATCATAAGATACTGCAAATAAGAGACAATCTTAATAATCAAGTCTGCTCTGGCTTCCCTGCGATATGTCTTTTATATTCCTATAAAAGCATCTTTGACAAGGCAAAAGGCACATGAGGACACACAGGGGTCAAGGGCCTAATCCAGGTAGATGCTGGAACACAGAGAACAGGCAGCCCTGTCTGAGATTTAACCTCACGTTTTCTTGGCTTGGCTAGGAAGGCCAGATCAGCCACAAAGCAAACTCATTACATAAAATTAATGTATCCCAACACACTGAAACAGAAATACTTACGAGCAAAACAAAAATATATACACCCGTAAATTGACAAGTCAAGGTCCTGGAAATGTTGAAATTATGAACTCATGCTACATAGCATGCATTTTCAGCACTGTACCTCTCATAGAGGAATAAAGACATTTACAGTCTCAATAAAGCAGGTGGTAAGACTGTGACTGAAGTCTGGTATAAACTCTAACAGATCTTGACTGTTCAGGTGGGCTTTTCTCTTTAATTCTGACATATATGCAAGAGAATGCACTCAGTTTCATTACTGTACTGTAGGAGAGCTTAGAAAATCCAGCTGCCTCTCTTGGACCTGGACTCACAGGTCCCTCTGTGCAAGGTGCTGGGCAAAACAGGAGACAGCTTCTATTGTAACAGATTACTTTAAAAAACCCCAAAACAAAACACAAAAGGAGTGTTGTGGTTTAACCCCAGCCAGCAACTAAGCCCCACACCACTGGTGGGATTGGGCAGAGAATCAAAAGGGTAAAAGTGAGAAAACTCCTGGTTTGAGACAAAGACAGGTTAATAGGTAAAGCAAGAGCCGCACACACAAGCAAAGCAAATCAAGGGATTCATTCATCCTTCCCGTGGGCAGGCGGGTGCTCAGCCATCCCCAGGACAGCTGGGCTCCATCACACGTAACGGTGACTTGGGAAGACAAACACCATCACTCCAAACATCCCCCCCTTCCTTCTTCTTCCCCCAGCTGTCTGTGCCCAGCATGACGCCACACGGTCTGGGACATCCCTGGGGTCGGTTGGGGTCAGCTGTCCCGGCTGTGTCCCCTCCTGACGTCTTGTGCACCCCCAGCCCCCTCGCTGGTGGGGTGAGGAGCAGAAAAGGCCTCAGCTCTGCGTGAGCACTGCTCAGCAACAGCCAAAATGTCCCTGTGTTATCAACACTGTTTCCAGCACAAATACAAAACACAGCCCCATATTAGCTACTATGAAGAAAACTAACTCTATCCCAGCCAAAATCAGCACAAGAGGGTAGTGGTAGCATTCTCAGGTTAATGAAAAAAAGAACAATTAACAGGCTTGGACTTGCTCAAGGTCACATACAAACCCCATTACCAAGACAAGCTGGAAGACCTTCCCAAAACCTCAGCCTAAGATCCTTTCACATAAGCTACTGCTGAAATCTTGCAACCAGCCTTTAACAAAGGATGTTGGGGTTGGCTGCTTCTTTTTTAGCAAAGACTGGGTGAACATTTTATGCAATGCCTAAAAATAGTATCCAATATCATCAGTGATGTAGATTAAGAGGGCTAAGTCTACTGAGCAGAAACTGCACCACTCTGGTGGTAGTGGTAAAAATAGCCCTGGAACAGGGAATTTTCTTTTTATTTGTTGTCTTACCACTTATAACAGTGCTGGGGATGGCTGCCTGCTGAAGAGGTTGAAAGGAGAAGGATGCTTTACCAGACTCTGTAAATATTGTCTGTTCTTCTGCAATAGTAATAAACATCAGACTATCCTATTTTACCAGCCATTTGAGGGACAACCTTGCTTTTCTTCTTTTCCCTCCTTGAGTGAGGAAAAAACGTAATAGAAGGGCATTAATTAATTCTGGGAAAACACATGCAGTATAGCACAGTAGCTCTTTCACTAAGGCTACACAGTGAGGAAGGCTGAGGCTGGAGTCACTGTCTGTATCTCTATGGTTACTGATAATGGAGAGGATGAAGGGTGGGGAGGAGTTAGGAAAAGCTGCAGGCTGAGTTAGCAGCTTCTGTGGGTAACAAGGTGCAAAGGATTTCAAGGCAGGTTAGAAAGTTTCAGGATGCAGGGCGGTCCTGGTTTTGTTTTTAGTCTCCCCAGGAAAGAACGAGTGTGCAAGAGCTGATAGCTCAGCTGATAGCACAGTCAGACCCTTCAGAGCCTTTTCAATTGTACCATTTCCTTTACACCAGTGGTGCCATCAGCTTTGTACTCACAGCAGATTTCGACATCTTTGAGACTTACCTGTCCTTCCTCCCAGGCTACCAATAAAACAGGCCTGTACTGGTGACAATGCCCTTCCCCAGCATCCATGCAAAGGCATCCCTTCACAACAAGTATTGTGGCCAGCTCTCTTGCACCCATTGACCCACCAGCTGACACAACATGGGCTTCTGTGCAACACTATTATATAAACAAGCCTTCAAAACCCACACAAATTATGTCCTCTCTTTCCCCTATCTCAACTTATATGTTTTAAACCTGTCAGATATATGCATGTATGATCTCTTTTGTGAATCCAAGCTGACTGTCCTCAGCTAAATAATAGATATGAGGAATACCTAGAAAGGGATATCCTATTTCCATTTCATTCTGTACGAGCATGTCACTGACATCAAGCTGGAAGATGTAGGATATTCAAATTCTCCAAGGACTGCTTTTCAGAACAACCAATTCTGCACAGAACCCTTTGAAGCTACCACATAAATGTATTTTTGGGTTTTCTTAGGAAACCTTTGGTTTCTAGCTTAGAGAGCAGTGAGAACAAAAGAATAAGAAAGCAAAATTCATTAAAGGTGTTTGTTAGCCCTCAAACCTTGTATGTATATGTGGTATAGTTACTAATAACAGCTGCAACATAAGCTTTTGTATAATCCCATAATAAACCATCCCCTCTGCTCTGGGTACTGCACGTGGAGGGCAACTGCCCAGTCTCACCACTCATTCAGCCCGCTGCTTCTAGGGTGCCAGCGGCAGTGACAGCTGGGCAAAACACCCCAAGCCCAAAATTCATCCACAGAAGAAAAGCAAAAAGGAGAGAGATGAGTAGTGACACCCCAAATTTTGACATGGCACAATCAAATTTCCATCTCAGAGAACCACTGAAACATCAGTGCTAGGTTAACGGTTGGACTAGATGATCTTCAAGGTCCTTTCCAGCCTAGTTGATTCTGTGATCACTAAACTCATCTGATGTGTCCCCACCAGCACAGCCTGCAAGTGGCTTGTCACCAATACACTGGGCCCAGTGATTTCCCCACTGCCTCTGGAAGACAATTTCAATATTCAGTTGGTTCCTTGAGCCTGCAATATCAGGAATAATTGATAGCACCAACACTCCTGCAGAGAGCAATGTCATCTGAGAGTGCCGTGACTTTCCACAAAACCAGACTGCTGAACTGCACACATCCATGAGCACAATGTTTTCAGACGCTGCAAGACAGTCCTCTGCAGTCAACACTGCACTATTAAGAGGCTCACACACTACACAACCTAGCACAAAGCTTCTCTCTGACAGTCCCAAGCCACTGGAGTGCCTACGAAAGTTTCATTACTGTTTTAAATATGCAGGTGAAAGAGGTGGGCTTATTCTTCTTTTCCATTTTTATTTCATCTTTAATACTACTTCCTGCAGGGAGCTAAACTGCATGGTTTTGCAGTACCACATAAAGTAGTAGCTGTAGTGTTATAGCCACAACAAGCTAAGGTCATAATGGAAGGCAAGTTTTCAGGGAATGGTATTTGCTCTTATGAGAGTGATGCAGGTGCACACAGCAGTCAAAACACAAATGATGATGGAGGCAACTTCCATGACCACCCTAAGTACTGAGTTTTGTGAAGGACTCAGGATTCACGACCACCCCTGAGATAAATGGGAGGTGAGGTTTTGTCAAGTGTCTCAGAAACTGATTTTTTTCTGAATGAAAATTAAGAGTGTCAGAAAAAGTCAAAGACAGACTGACATAGATGAAAACAGTATTTGTGGTGTTGCCTTGACTGTTACGAGGTAACCAACAGCTTTTTGTAATTTCAGTTGTCAAACCCCCCTTCCACTACCTGGCTCTTCGCTCCAAAGAGCCCAGCTCTCTTCCAAATGCTGCATCATTCTCACTCCACCTTTTGCTTCCATCACTGCCCTCTCTCCTTCATGCATCCTTCCTTTACCCCCCTCTTTGCGATACATCCCCCTAACAACCCTTGCCTCCCCCCAACAGGTAAAGGACACAGCCTGAACAGCATGTGCTGCATGACATCTGTTGAGCAGTGCGTTACTTATTCTTCTTGCTTTTGTCAGTCCTTCCTCCACAGCTTCATCCTGTCTTTAGGGGCAATTCTGCTCTTCACTCTTTGCTTGCAAAGGAAAGGAAAGTGACTGCCTAATGCACTCACATACATTCCTGCTTCAGAGACATGCTTAAACCAGGCTCCTAAAGCTGTAGGATCCAAACTAACCAGTTAATGCTGGAAACCATGGTCAACTTTCCTGTTACACCTCTGCCTAGACTGAGACACACTCTTGAAAGCATGTAATGGTTGGTACCATCCAGTTCAACCCCAGCCTTAACCTCAGCTTAGCCACATGTGCTTTGGTAGCCCTGGAGTACACACAGCCCTCGTCCCAGTGTCCATGTGAAAGCCTGTCATACCACATACATTTTACAAACACACTGTTTCTCCATCCTACCACATGGATTATGACTAAGAAAATACTGTAGATACAAACCCTACCAATTCTTCTCATATTTTCTCTCTCCTGGCCTACCAGTGGTGTGATGTATCAAAACAGTAAAATACCACAGCTACTGTGACAGAATTTATTCAAATGTCAGTTTGTAATTCACTTGACCATGTAACCTAATGTTTTTCAATTAACTGTCATGTCATGCCTCATAACAGAAGCTTTAATTATTATTCTGTATTAAATTTATAAACAAAATATTTTAAATTCATTAATCATTTGTTGAATCAGATCTTGCATAACATGCAGTTAAAATATAAACTCTGAGCTGGCATGGCCTTAGACACCTATAAAGCAACAGCTGCAATGTAAAATATACAAATTTATGTTTTATCTAATTACAGGTTTGGGGCACTATTTCAATTTAAATCCCATTTATATTTAGGACAATGTATAAGCATATGTTTGAGTTCTGTTTCAGTCAGTGGGACGTTGGCACCTAGGGAAATGCAGTATTGAATATAGAGGTTTTCTTGAAATGGGTCTGTATCTGTGATCCACTTCAGAGAAAAGGTATTTGCTCCTTCATTTTCAGTAGTCAATTTAAAGATCAATCTTTTTTCAGAGATATCTTCCCTAGAAGCTAAATACTGCCTTCCTAAAAGCTGCCAGCTAGTTATTTTCTCCCGTGTTTCTCACCTTCCTTTAAGAAATCTTAAAAAAACCTGGCTGGCCCTAATAACTCACTGCTTTTCCTCGACAGTAAAACCAACCAGACAGGCAATAGAAATTGCAGTAACATGTAGTAACATGTACTAGAATTAGTTTGAACAGCTTCTCACTTAGCAGCGCTTAATGTAACGAAGGCAGTCAGGCAGAAACCCATGGAAATGCTACCAGCAGCTGAGCCACAGAGGGGAAGCAGCTCTGTCCTCACTACAAAGGAGAGACAACAAAAGCCGCCTTATGAGAATGCTGCTGACTAGTCAGCCTGACCCACATGGGCACAGATGTGACACTGTGCCAGCATGATGCAACAGCTTATTCCCTCTTCGCATGGGCATCCAGGTCCTTCACACAGAGATGAGCCTGTCCCATAGCTCTACTTCACAGACTGCAGATTTCCAGTAAAACCAACCATAATTAATAGACATTTTGACCTCTAAGACAAAGCTCAACTACAACCGCCAGAAGCCCTTCCTTGATTTCAGTGCATGCGGATCAGAACTTGCATTTCACACACACTCTTGAAGTGCTTCAGATAAGAGCAAGGAGGGCAGGCGGTGTGCACACTGTGCATTTCAGATACCTTCTTTGCAAAGGACCCTGTTGCAAAGGGCTTCTTAATGGAGTTTGACTGTTGCATTTACTGTGAAATGAACATAGCAGATACTGCAGGCAAATTCATTAGCTACTTGTGATTGATTCTTGTTTTCATCACCATAAGAGCAGATTTCCTGTGGTTAACATAATGATCCCAATTCCCCCTGCTTACACACATTTAAGTCAGCCACTGCTCCACCGAGTCCACAGCAGTTGCTACATCAAGTCTAAAATGGGTTTAATGACTGGAGACTTGGACTGGGTAACTTAAACATAGGTTTTGTTCATGTTCACCCTGGTCTCACAGCACTGTCCAAAATGATTTCTAAGCTCTTTGTACATGAGAATTACTTCCCTCATCTCTACCAGGTAGTTGCCTCAAGGGTAAAAAGCAGCAGCTGTTTAACAGCACTCACTCACACTGCCCATGAGCTCAGGGTACAAAGCGAAGAGTGCCACATCCAATCACCATCACCAGGGAGACTTTTGGGAGGTGTAACGTGATTATAGTCAAATCTGGTTTATCAGACTGGGATGGAAAACAAGAAAGTCATTAGGCAAAATGGAATTTCAGATAAATGAAGGACCTTGGAACTTATCTGATATACCTCAAGGAGCATTACTTTCTTCTAGAAGAAGTAGTACTTTGATCAATGGCATTTTACATGACAGGCCCAAAAAGTAGTACTGTGAGGAAGTCAGGGAACTTCTGCTGTTTGAACAACTACCACAGGAAGTTTTGCTACTGTAAGTCACCCACTGGTTTACACTGTATTCAAAGGGTGGTACTCTTTAGCAGAGGAGTGATCCCACAGTAACACTAGGGCACCAATGAAAATATGATCTGGAATTACAAAGGGAGAAGGTAGAAGTCTGGATGGAGAGAGAAATTGCTAGTCTTGGCTCCTCTACCACCGTACCCAGGTTTATTTGGGAAGATTTCCATTCAGACAGGCAGGCAGTGGAAAAATGCACAGACAGCTCAAAAGATAAAGGTTTATGCTCTGTACAAGGCTCCCAAGATATATAACACCAGAAAGAAAAGACAGAAATTAGAGAGTTTAGCAGCTTTAACAACAAACTCTACAGTACCTAGGAAGAATATGCTAAGCTTTTTAAAAGCCTGAACACTCTAATAGAAATCATACAAAACCCAGAGACAAACATCATGTAACTAAGGGACAGCAAAAGCACAGGAATATAATCAGAAAAGCTAAGGAACAAAATTAATTACAATTAGCAAGGAACATAAAAGGCAACCAAAAAAAGATTCAATACCATCTGAAAAGCAGACAGGGCAAGTCACGGTTCAGCAGAGGCGCACAGTAAAGATGATGCACAGAAGGGTACAATTCAATATATTTGACATTTGCCTCAATTTTCACAAGTAAGATCAACAGTGAGCAAATACTGCATGCAATTAATTTTAAAGAGAATCAGAACCTTGAGTCAGAATAGAAAAGAGCAGCTTAAAAACATTCAAAACAAGATAGATGCAGCTCAGAGAATTTTGTGAATTCTCCCTGACTCAGGAAGAGTATTTAAGGTTTCAGAACATATACCAGAGAAGATCAGACATCACACTCTCTCTTGAAATGAAGCCATGTGAAATTACAAACCAGGCAGTTAAACCACATCCTTGCAAAGATTTTGGAAAAAATATGCAAACAAGTAGTTTACAAGCACCTACAAGACAAGAGCATGACTTAAGAAATACTGCTGGCAATATTTGTTTTTCAATAACAAATCCCAAAGTAATCTCATTCTCTCCTGATTTTGCATTTATAAAATATGAGTTTGACCCAAGTTGGGACTTAGGAAAGCATGTTCAAAAATTAAGATACTGCAGCATACTGCAGAGCACCTCACAAATCTAAAAGCAGGAAATCAGGAAAGAAAAGAACTAAACAGTATATTGAGAGATGAGGCCTCAAACACAGAACTAGACAAATCAAGAGCGAGTAGCTAGGCACTAGCTTGGCAGGAAAAGGCTTACTGTAGGCAAAAAAAAAGACAAATCATAGTTTTATTTATCCTAATGGGGATGCTGTCCCTAAAACACTGGGATAATTATTCCATTTTCTTTGTTGGTGGTGATGTCTCAGCTGGAGAAGTGCCAACATTTGGGGTTTTCACAGTAAGGAAGATATTGGCAAACTGGGGAGAGTCCAGATATAAGCAAAAGGGAGAGTTTGCGAAAGCATTCTTCTAATCTTTCCTTGTAAAGCACATGTTTTCAGACAGATTTCTCAAAAGTGCAGGAAACCAAACAGTAATAAAAAAATCTTTCAGAGGTTACAATACGTGAAGATAAAGCAATCAAGCAATTATGTTCTAAATCGGGGGGGGGGGAAGAAATTCACTGAGTTAATTAAAAGCATAGATGATTTTTTGGTGTGGTATTTTAAAAAGCCCCTGCTACTGAGGAAGTTCAAACCATTTACTTATGTATTTATTTTTATAAAAAGAGCACCAAGGACAGTGCCTAGACATGCTGGAGTCCTCCGTGGAGTGAATGAGGATCCTGTTGTCCTATCCTACAGTTGCCTGGTTTCTGTAACAGTGCAACTGTGCATAGATTGGGCAACTGGTACAACCCCCAGAAGAAATAAAACCAACCAACCAAAAAAAACCCCTCCAACAAAAACAAAAACAAAACATCAACCTGGGCCACAGGACTGACTTATATGGCCTTCTCTCCATCCTTCATCAGGCTTCATGAGAGGCCAAATCAGGATCACCAGTCCAGAGCATGGCACTGCACCAACACTGCTCCCTTTGCACCTTTCTAACCTGGGCCAGCCATGGTGCTCAGGACCTCAGCACCAATCTGCCATTAGGGTTTAGAGAGCCACAAAGCCTACAGCTCCAGGGACCCTGGGGCTGGAAAAGGCATGCCAATGGGAGCACGGCACTGCTCCAACATTGCTCCCACTACATTAACATGGTCTCTCAGAGGACAAGGCACATGCAACAAGCTCTGCAGCTCTTCCACGTGAATCCCACCTACTGCTTCCCTCTTTGCTACCCTCCTGGAGCACCTCAGTGGGGTGGGGAGGGCACCAAGGCTGGCCGTTGCCTCTCCACAGCACCACTGAGATCACAAGTTAGGGTCTGGGAGCAAACAGTTCTACAGGGTCTGTGACCTGCCATCCCCCAGACTTCCAGCTGGTCTGCAGAGTGGGACTGGTTCAGATTAAGGTGTTTGGTCTCCACTTTGGTGCTAACAAGTGGACAAAGGACACAGATGCTCACAGCATTTGCAAGAAGGCTCCCGACCTCTTTCTAAAAGAGTTTAGAATCAAAGTCAGTCTTTGGGGCACGACAGCTCTTACATTTGAGCAAAAACCCAAGCAATGATGTGGAACCTGCAAGTGAAAAACCAGGAGAACAACACTATTAAAAAAGACCACAGAAGGAATGAAGAAGAGAGAATAAATGGAATAACTAATACACATTTGCTCCAAGGTTCTCTCCGCACCAATTGGCAAAAAGAATACAACTGAATCATTAATTGAAGGAACTTGAAGACAAAGGCATTTTCAGCCAATTTTTGATAAAGGGATGAAAGGGGACTGTAATGAGAATTCCGATTATGGTATCATTTGAGGGGGCTGGGAAGAAGGGGGTCATATTTAAAAGAAATGGTTCCTTTGTAAAGTAAGAGCAAACATTCTCATTACTAATGCAGACAGACACATCTGAAAGACCTTATTCAGCTGATGGTGTCACAAAACACCCTTTTGGACACAGTCTCTCCACTAACAATATTAAACAAGGATAGGAGACTGTTGTAGCAAAATATAAAGTGTCACTTGTTTATATTTTTTAGCCTCATAAATCATTAAAGGATGAATATTATCAAGCATCCAGATTTCTGAGCTTTTCTTAACTCTAATAATTCTCTGCAGATAGCTGACGAGGGCTTGAGCTTTTACTGCTTTTGGAAGTTGACTCTGCAGACCAAGTCAGGTCCAACACTGCTAGCAAAACACACTGGGTATCCCTTCTCAGTATCTGAATCCTGGACAGAGGAATTTCCACTGATACCTTTTAAAGGCCATCAGCTGTGGAGTCAGGCACACTCACATCTGCCTCTGGTTCCAAGCCTTGAGTTTTGCACAAGACAGTTTGAGACACCAAACTGTGCAGAGACAAAGGGCACGTTAATTTTACTGACTTGCTGCCATATATTTAGGGAAAGATGTTAATGAAAATCCAGTAAAAATGAAATGCATTGTTTTCATCATAAAGAGTAAAAGGCTACGGCTTCAAAAACAGTACAGAAAAGACCAGATTAGATACATTCCCTAGGAAGAGGGAAGGGGGGGGGG
>NW_020799107.1:6443855-6463473 GCF_003259725.1 Athene cunicularia | reverse complement strand
GGGGGGGGGGGGGGGGGGAAACAAACCAACCAACCAACAAAAAACAGAAAACAACCCACAACTCTGCATCATCTGCAGAAAGGACTTCTAGCAACCTGTCATGAACCAAAAGCTCACACTGCCAGGGTAACCAACTACAAATTAGGCATTGATACATGCACCAAAATAGCTATTATTGCAAACCTTTCCAAGCCCCAGGAATATGGTTGTGCAAACCACAAGGGCATTTTCAGAATTACACTATAACATCATCATTCACCACAGCTAAATTGTTGGGAAACAACCAATCCACTACTCTGCAAGAAATTAAGACAGAAAATGCAACAGAGCACCACAACATAGCACAACCCGTCTGCAGCCCCACCTGAACAAAAGCCAGAAACAGGAGAGCGGCCCTCCTGCAACTGTTTACACCCAGAAGACTTCTTCCCAGCTGCACACGAACACTGCATATTCTGGTCTGCTAGCTTTGCTCGTCACCTTCTCCTGTCCTCTGAATATCCCCCTGCAATCAGCAGGATAAGTGGAGCTGTAACTGTCACCTGACCCAGGTAGATGTGGCAGGACAGACCCTATAGTGTGTTCTTTGCTGTAATCTGCAGGTACACACATGGAGCCACAGAAGTGGAATGGACAGAATCCAGTGTATGAAGACAGTGGGGGGGGGTTGTGGGGTGTGTGTGTTTGCATTATCTTCTTTTTGCCACTGGTGATCTCTAACATGTAGACTCACCTCTAACTCCTGGATTTTAGGCACTATCTTATTCTTGAATGTCCCTGGAATCACCTCTCTTTCCAGATCTTGCTGCAAGCTTGGAAACACTTAGCCTGCTGTGCTGCAGCTCAGCAGTATTGCAAGTAAGTAGTGAGTGATGTGCAGGGGCCAATCACCCCACCCACCTCAGTACAAGCCATCTCCCCCAAAGACACACACCTCCCACAACTGAGCCTTGACTAGCTCAGACCCCAAGACAACTCAAATATGTTAAACTTGGGATTCACCTCACTTAATAGCAGCCCTTATTCATAGGACTTGCAAATTGCTTAATATTTTTTACTGCCTTCATTAATCAGTTTTGCTTTTCAGTCAATGCAAACCAAAAACCTCAGAACTTGGACAACTGACAATATCATCCTTCAACATTTCACTGTTTGCACTCAGATATAAATCTTCTGTCTGGCAGAGCTTCCACAGGGCAAGAGATTAGTGGAAAAGGAGTGGGTTTCATTACAGGATTTATTCTCTATTCGCTGCATATGTGAGGTTTTTAAGCGACAAAATCAGCCTGTGTGTTCATTTGAAACTACCAACCCTCTCTTCAACTTAATTTCTTATTCTTTCCTATTCAGAGATTAAATTTTGAAGAACAGAGAAAAATACTTTTTGCAGTTCTTAATAAAGAGAAACCATGAAAAGACATTAACAAATCATAAACAGCTTTACTAATAAAAAAATATAGGGCCATGCCGAAATAACCATCTTTCACACATAAAAAAACCAGCATGCAATCAAAACACAAGAAACCTGCATCTATTGCAAAGAGTTGCAGTTCGAGAGTCAGAAAATTCACATCTTGAGGCTGCCTGAGCCTCTGTTAACTTGTGATATTTCTCTGGGATCTTTTGATTCTCTGCTACCAAACACTGTCTGTTAAGGCCATCAAGGGACTGGGAGCTCTAGAAAAACTCAGGATAAGTGCTCTCAAACAGCATCCCCTGGTTACACCTGTGTGCTAGAAATCATCTGAGCTTTAACCACTGCAATGCTGGAAAACACACTTTTCTTCCAGCCCTTTTTGTTCCCCCAGCAGACTATTTGCTGATCCTCTTGCTGGATTTAGGCCACTTCCAGTTGCTGACGCCCGTTAGTCCATCAGGAGGGGGCCCTAATGAAACCAGCTTTCTCAAAACAGACTTTCTTCCTCCTGCTGTTCCTCACTCTTACATTCACAGATCTCTTCTCTGTTCTCTTCTTCAGCTGCTCCTGAGGGCAAGGTTCAACATTACAGAGGCAAGTCATGTAAGGAGTATATGCCAGTGAAAGACACCAGTAGGACAAGAGGGCTTTTTTTCCTTTACACCTTTTGGAGAGACTTGAAAGTAACTTCTCAGTAAAAAGACATCTCTAAACATGCCTCATCTACTAACTGTCAAATAGACCAGCTGATTGCTGTCTCTCACCTTTCCCAAATTCCAAAATATTCTGGTACTCTAGAATACCTTATCCTCTGATTTCTGCTTCCCAGGTATCATACCTGATGGTGAGAACAAAAAAAAACAGAGCAGCTCTCCCTCCCTGAACCTCACAGAGCTTTCAGGCTAAGGAAACATTGTCTTCTCCTGAAAGAATTAGGGTAATTCTGAAATGTTTCAGTGTTATAAATATAGGAGCAAGAGTAAATAGATCTAAAATTAGATAACTGTGGAAGACACATTACCAGCACTTTATTTCTTCCATCTTTTTTCCCCATATTCTTCAACCCATTTGCTGCAGTATTTAACAATTCTCTCTGACTTTTTGGCTTTCATCCGTCTCTTTCCCCTCTCTGCTGCTTCTTTGCATCTCTATATTCTCTTCCACTCAATTTCCCATCTTTCTCCATCATCCATGTCTTCAAGGTGTGCATCAGCTCTGCCATGGCACCTCGCTCACTGTGGGCTGTAACTGCCCCCCACCCAGGCTACCACCAAAGGCCTGCAATCTCCCAGCCCTCCCAAGAACAGGCTTTCGCAGCCACAATACACTTCACCCTCATGCTGCCGATCCTTGGGTATGTGCTAAACACATGTTGCCAGCCAGGTCATCCTGCACATGGCATAAATGCTCACTCCTCACCGTGTCACAAACCCACAGTGTCCCTGGTATATCATTCACTGTGCTCCTCCACCCTCTGGTTCTCATTGCCCCTTGTCCCCTGCCCACCTCATCCTAAGCAGACCAAGTGCTGCTTAATCATCTCACAGTGGTGTCGGGAGGCCCAAATAACTACTGTTCTGCAATGCATGCCTCAATCCTTGAGTGAAAGCTGTTTAGTACATGTGCTGGACCCTGTTGTCAAACTGCTTTCAAAAATTCAATGAGCATGCCATTGGGGCAAGCAAATTGGAGTAGTGTTTTCTCTCTGCTTTCCCCAAGTAACCTTAAAGCCTTTTTCCTGTCTCTTTCCATCTCTTTGAACAAGGGAGAAACCAAGTGTAGGAGCCTTCTCTATATAAAGCTGTATTTTATTAATAAGTATACACACATGCATTGGTTCAGATTGACTCCAACATATAGACAAGATAGAAATAACTGAAGACTTTTATTTTGTTGTGCCTCGGTAGAAATGATTTTACACTTCAGTAACTTAAAAAACAAGTGATTTTGTTGTGACCAACAAATGCCTTTTGCGTTGTGACCAGCAAATGCCTTTTACCCTGCAACACACAATCTGATGAGCACAAAGCAGAGTGCAAAAGGCAGGTATCACTTGAAAATAAAGGTTTTCCGACAGCATGCCCCTATATCCATGCAACAAGCAGGTGCTTGCCATTTGATATAGAACTTGGAGAACAAGATAAACAAAACCAAAAAAGCTTAAGGCTTTTTTTGCTCTCTCATTTTATTTTTATTCAACTACCACTCCACATGTTGCTATTTAATTTCTGCGGCTCAAGGTCTTGCCCCTTTAAAAGACCAAAAGACTCTCTCATCCTGAATTAATCTTTCATTCCTGAAAAGCACTGGACTGAATCTCCTTATTTCCCCCTGGGTACACCAAGGGTAGTAACAGCTGATCCTTGCCTGCACTACCCCGTCAATTATTATTATTTTCCTTCTGAAGCCCACAAAGACTCTTCAGGAGTGAAAGCTCTCTCGGTGTGAGGGCACTGCACAAACACCTGCTAAGAAATGAATGCATGAGATGAGATAATGGATGGGAGGAGGAAAGCATCTGTAGGGGGCAAAGTAGCTCACTGGAACCAGAGGCAAGAGCCTGGTCCAGCTCCTGCATCTCTGCCTTGACTTCCAGAAACTGGGTGAGAAAAGAGTTCCTGTAACGCAGTTTTCCCCACATCTGGCCTCCCTCATCCACCAGCACGGTGAAAGATTATGGTATTGTTTACATTTTATCTACACTGCAGCAGCTTGACACCTCAGTCTCAAATGAGCCCCAGAGTAGCAGGTACTGCATCTACTTGCACCAAGATTATCAGCTGCACAGCAAACAAATGACAATGTAGATACAGAAGACGCCTGCCAGCTGCAGGATGAGGTGATGTCTCAGCTGGGACCTGTTGATGCACTTTCAGCTGGCACTGCATGACATGGAAATCCTCTGAGACCAGCACAGTGGTTTGGCTGCCAAAAGATGCTTCCTCGCACCTCCCAGTCCATGTGGAGGAGAAGCAGGAAAAAGCAAAGAGGATGCAACCTGAAAATTGGCAGCAAGTGCTGTATGAACTGGCAATAGGACTGACACATACACAAAAAAAAAGGTCAATCAAAATCTCTGTAAGCAGTCCAGTCCAAACCACTTACAGTTCATGCTGACCTTGGCCAAACAAATGTAATGTCTCTACCAGTCTCTCTAAATGAAAGACAGCCAAACCCCTGAGGTATCCAGGTCCCTTCAAGCTCTTAAAAACTGTAGACTAGCCCACAGAATTCTTTAAGAAAAATGATTTTTTAAAAAAATAATAATTCTATCTTCCCTGAAGATTCAGAGAATTTACACTGCACTATGCAAAGCCCAATCCTACATCAATTCCTGCTGAAAGCCTGGCTGCTCGCAGGGAAGAGCAGCTCTGAGAAAAGCCTGACCTTAGGGACCAGAGTTTGAGAAGAGAGGGGAAGGGCCCCTCCAGGCAAACCTCTCCCCAGTGAGCTCCCAGCAGGAGCTGAGGTTTCAACTGAAAGGCCCAGCATTCGCCAACAAAGGGTAGATGGTGCAGAGCAAAGCCCAAGCTGACTAACAGGCTTATTCATTTTGCTGTTTATTATGTATAAGCACGGCGCCATCTGCTTTCCTGTATCCTTCAAAAGGCTGTAGCAGTGAGGAGGAAGGCAGCCCGTTTGCCATCCTCCTGCTGTGGAGCACGGGCAAGGAGGGGAGGCGGCCCCTCTCCGAGAGCACCCACAGGGTGGCAGGGGCCAGGGTGCAGGGCAGGCAGGGAGGGACAGAGCCAGGGGAACGAGACCAGAAAACAGCTGAGGAAAGCAGAGCGCTCTCATTTCACATGACCGGGTGACTTGGGGTCCCGTCACAGGCTGAGTGATGGCACTGCCAGCGAGGGGGAGCAGGGAGACTGCAGAGTCAGGAGGGAAGTGGGATTTCACCCACGCTCAGGAGAACACCTGGTTGTAACCGGAGCAGCACCCAAGCTGGATGGTGCTTACTGACACACAGCCCTCGGCAGCCTGGCTGCTCCAAGCAGCCTTGGCAAGAGGAGGGAACCAACAGTCCGGCAACTCTGCAGGACACAAACCTGCTGCTTCCATGGTCAATTCTCTTTCCAAAAGGATTGTTCCCTGGACTGGGGGAAACTACCCTGGTGTCAAAGCACTAAGTAAGATTGAGGCCCAGGTCCCTGGAGAAGTTTGTTTACTGATTTCAGATCTGGGTGGCTTCGAACAATGAGGCATGACAACCTTAGAAAGGGCACCTTGAGGTTGCCACCAAATGCAGCAAAGCTGAAAGCTATGGGACTATTCACAGAATATGTGCACATCTCACATGGTTTTGGGAATCCCGGTATTAGATCAATCACTCATCCCATCCCACCACTGATTACTGCCATCCTCTCCCTCATATACACCCAGCCTGAGTGGCTGGTAAAGCCTCAGTGCAGCCCTGTGGAATCAAGTGCTAGAGAACTTCATATATATATATATATATATGTATATATATATATATACACATATACATATATGTATATATATACACACACACCACATAACTGTGAAACACCCCATCTGCTCACGTTACAACACTTTAAACGCATGCAATTAACTGAACTGAGATGGCATAAGGATCTCGATCAGTCAGTGTCTTTTTCCCCGACTCCCACTATTTCCACCTTCCTCTCACCCTAACATATGGAATGCCATATGAATTACTGAATGGATCATGCTAAAACTGGAGCCTGTAAATTCTATTTTTAATACAGATTACGGGGGGATATTATCAGTCCATGGTGCAGCATTGTTTGCCTTATGAGCTTGGTCTGTCACTACTTCTGGCAAGGCCGACTTCCAGCACTGACAACTAATCTTCAAACTCTTTATTAATTTTTGTCAGTGCTCTGAAATAAAACTCAGTTTCCTTCTGAGTTCCTTGGTAGGAACTCTGCATGAATAGCAGGTCAGGCAAGAGTTGGTGCGCTGCAGTTTTTTTCAGCCTGCTGCTGCCCTTCTGAAGTAGCCATGAGATGCCTAACAAGGATGCACAATTTTCACTGACAGAGCTACCAAGGTATTTATTAATCACGCATGTAGGGCTGTTAACCTGAGCTTTCATGAAATGCCATCGAGACACACATAAATCATGTGGTGCCCCAAGAAACAGCTAGCAAAGAGCATATAGGGTTTTTTGTCCTCTGGTACAAACCAGGAGGGTACAGCTTTTTAAGCCCCTCATTGAAAGCCCCTCCACCCTCAGGAGCCACAACACGGTCAAAGTCTTGGCAGGAGAAATAAATAGAGCAACCTGATTTGTTTATATGCTGGTAATTAAATTCTGATGCAAAGCTAGGGAGACTCACAGTAGAAATCCATCAGCAGACAGAAACAAAAACACAAGATCTCTTTACAAGGCCACAGCAAGCTCTACTAGGCATTTTAAAGCCAAGGCAAGTCAGGACGGCCAGGTTATTATTAGCTCTCAGAAGCCCATACATCAGTGTTAGCATACATTACCTGAAACTGCAATGGCTATAAGAACTGCATTTTCTTCTACGTTGAAGATCAATTAAACCATTGCCAATCTCATCTTTACAGCCAAATGCACTATCAGCAATGCAGACTCAAAACCAATGTCAGATAAAAGGTTTCAGGTGAGGTCATAGAGAATTAGAGGCAACATGTGCTAAAAGAAAGTGACTTCTGGACAGTAACTTCTTTCCTTTTAATCTATACAGACTCATCAGAATCAGGCTCCACTGGAAGTATTTTCTTTCACAACAAATTTAACAATTCAAAGAAAACGAACTTACATACACAGAGGACCACGCAGATGCGTGGTTTCTAACTGATTCCAGAACTGATGCTCATGTTTACATATTAGATTTTACCTGAGGAAATGCAGGTGCTGCCTAAGCAAAATGGGAGGCTGGGACCAATCCAGCATTTCCAGCTCTGGCTGGAGATGAACAAGCCAGTGGTTCACAGAGTTCCTGGCAGTTAGGGAAGGGAAGCTGGGAGCACTGAAGCAGCTTTAGAAGTGTTTAACAAACCAGAAACTGGAACTGATGTGTCATAAAACACTATCAATTACCATGAAACTGTTACTTCATTTTAATGTACCACAAATCTAAGCCTGCGTCTTCAGGGTACCACCATTTCATAAGTAGCCTCACACTTCAATGTTTTCACATATTTCCTTTTCCCTCAATGAAAAAGAAGTTCTCAGTCATTCCTTCCTGGTTACTCTCTGCATAACTCTGAAACTTCAGAAATGCTCTCATGTCTTTCCCTGCAACATGAAATTTGTTAGCAAGGCTGTGCCTTCTTATTGCCTATCTATAGCAGATGAGGCTTTCACCTTTGACATACAAACTCCCATTCCTCTCCACCACTCACTACTATGTTATTTCACTTTCCCTGATGTAACCACAGATCAAGGGATCTGAAGCATTTTAAAGCATGGCTAGGATCTGACATGGATTAGACACCCATATAAAGGAATAGAGAGACCTCATGCTCCCATGTGCAAGCTGTCTTCACATTGGACTAGCACATATAAAAAGGCAGGCTTCTACTTCTTCTCCAGTAGTGGTAGGGAATAAAAGGTGGACACCTATCTCTTACAGTCAATGTGGCCAAACTCAATTGGGAAGGAGGCCTAAGTTGAGAGACAACCACCAGGAAAGCAAGCAAGAAATTAAACCCTCAAGAAGCAGTAGGGCTCAGGAGAGGAAGTGTGCCTGAGACGGAGCCCGAGGAAATCGACACCTCAGCCTCTGCCCTTGCTCAGAGCAGTGCCTCACATCACAGCCGAGCCCTTGGTCTGGTCAGATGAAGCTCCCCCAGCCCGTATGTTCCTTTGGCTGACAAAGCATGATATGCTATGCCTTCGCTTCAGCAGGGGGAAGAGGGGGAGGGAGAATGGGGCAAATTAATTCAGAAGCTCTTGGCAGACATGAGTAACAAAATAAAGGCAGAAGTTATGTTGAGCAGGCCTGTGCTGCCAAATGAAGTCAGAAGTGGCTTAGTTCAGATTTGAGGTTTTTATATTTTTATTATTGTTGTTGTTATTATTATTAGCATTTGGCAAAAGGAGCCAGGAAATACCTTGCTGGTGATGTCTGCTTCTCCCAGCACGAGGCAGTTTGGAATGCTGAATGGCTTACCCTGAAAAAGGGAGAATTATGCTATTTCTGAGCCCCCAACTTCTACCGCCATTTATTTATGTAGCACTGCAACAATTTTATTTTTTGTTTTATAAGAAGTTATTACACGATGAGAACAAATCTTCCCAAGAATGTTCACTTTTCTCCTCTATTAACTGGACGTGGTCTCAGGAAGAGGTGGAAATTTCCAAACATATGCACTGATGAAATTTGAGTTCGATCTAACAGGAAAAAGCCTCTGTTCACTTAAAAGCCTTATAAAGAAAAGAGACAAGAAGGAATCCTGTCTTTCAGACAGGTAAACACAAAACCAGAATTCACTGGTTCATCTGAAAAGGTCCCATTGCAGGATATGAATAATTTCCAGTCAAGCCAACATGAAAGACTTGCTCCCTGCAGCAACAAAATGTATGGTCTAACAGGGCATCTAATTTTTCAGGAACCTGTTTTTAACTTCTGGATGAAGACGTAGTTTAAGCTGAAGGAAGCTGAAAAATTATGTACGTTACTTACAAAAAAAGTCCCAGTTTAGCAACATATAGAGCATTAAATTCATGTAACACTAAGCAAGCCACCTAAAAACCTCTTCCTTGAAGTGAAAGCCAAAAATACAGCGCTCTTCTCTGACAGAATATACCCCTCCATCTGTTTGGTTGATGTTTCAGGTCAGATTAAATACTGCAGCTTCCTAGAAAGCTAAATAAACATTACCTAAAGGGACCCTCAAAACACTGACATGTGTCTCTGGCTAGCTTTCTTCCTCTTCTCCGGAGTTTGTAGCCACAGAGAGTCCTGTGTCTCTACTGAGAGACTCACCACACTCCCTGAGGCAGTGCTTCCTCACATCAGACTGTTGTGCCAAATGCTGTATCTTCATCATGTTATCTAAAAGCAGTCGGATGCTTCTGCTGAGTGGACCCCAAGACTAGATTTCTCCATTTTGGCAAGTTGAGCTTTTTTTCAGAAGCCTGGCTGCTGGTAGAGAAAGCTCTACGCTTATGCTTCATCCTGTCGCAACAGGGTCCCATTTGCACCGTCACACACAAAGTTTGTACTCTCATGAGCATAAACAGTTTCTAGGGTCAAGCAACCTTTAATCCAACAGCTTGATGCCAATTTCATGAATCAACATCACAAACATTCAGATAAATATTATCAGCATGCGAGTCAAACATTCACAGTCTTGGAAAACCAGGACTCCCAAGTCATTTGCTTGAAAGCACAGGACTTCTGCCATCTCAAATGATGGAGAGCCTCTAGAGCTGCTTGTACTGGTTATTGCCTACCCAGTCTTGATGGGACACCAGCACTCTCCACCCAGCACACTGCACTCATCACTTTCAATAAGCCAACATTCAATTTAACTCACTCATCTGTGCCTGTACTAATTTGCAAAGATGTGTGTTACCTCTCCTTTCTAACTACTACTAAAAGCTGATGGCTGTTTATATCACTGCGTAGAAGACAATTTCGTAACATATGGGATTACTGAAGGAACAAGCTCCTTCTTCATGGAGAGCATCAGCATAATACCTGATTTCAACTGCAAAGCTAATCTTACTGAAAACTGTCCTTACTTAACCAAAACTGTAGCAGATGCAAGCAATAAAACCTCAGAGTAAGAAATACGAAATACACTTCTTGAGGAAGATACCTGAAACAGTTTCTTAAACATCCCGTGTAAATAACTGCTTCAGAAGCAACTCTTATGCATATGTGTTTAAGAAACCACAGTTATTTCAGAGATGGCATTATGTGCTTTACGAGGCTACACACTGAATTGGCTCTGTTCTAGTGTTTTATGAACCACACAAAATTCACTGTCGTTCATTCTTATACCACCATAAATTCTTGACACAAACACCACTCTGGTAACCAGCCATTTATAGATTGCTAGTTCACATCTTGGCCTTACCTACCCATTTTCTTATAGCTATGGCTGACAGAAACCACAGGTGTAGGCTCTATATGGAAGAAGGAATTGCTAGATTTACAGGCATTACTAAATCAAATGAGAAGCCAGTAAATGGACCAAGGGAACCTGATGCATCATAATATCTACCATGTTGCATGTATCTCCTGTGGTTAGGAAAAAGATAAAACTTAAATCACAGCATCTACCCAGTTCTTCAAGAAGAAATAGGGCAAGAGAAGCCACAAAAAAACCCAACAGCCAGGCAACAAGGTGGTTGATGATACCAATAAGCCTTCAAAGCCTATTGTCATAAACTGGTGTCAAGTCCACCAAATTACTTGGGAGCAGTTGCTAAATAAACACAAATCATTTTGCTGTAGCAGCCTTTTTCACTCTATACTTATATGTGACAGTTGCACAATTACTCCAGCATGAGACAGCTCCCCCAGCTTGTTCGCTCCAGGACACACACACTTCCTCTCGCTTACAGAGGTTGAGATTTGCTCTTGAAGCCCAGACACAAGCACAAATGCTCACGGTGATGCTGCCGCAGCCATATACACATGCACCAGCGAAGCCTTCAGCTCAGAAGAGACACCACCATAAGCAACACGCTGGTGGCCCTGTGATTCCCTCTGCTATCTCCCCAGAGCCCTGCACAGGACTGTGAGAGGTCGTGAGAAATTCACATACAAACAGTAAACTAATACAGAACACAAAGTAATTTGCTTAAGTAGTCACTACAATGTCACACAAGCTACTTACTGTTAAATCATCATTCCTTTACCTCTATAGTAGAGTGAGGTATGTCTACATGTATAAACAAACCCTAAATATCTACAAGATTGTAGCCTGGTGCAAAATTCCTACTAGCCAGATCTGGCTAGGTTTGCTATATGGCAGAAATGCTGTACTGGTGCTACACAAAGACACGTCTCTCAACAGCAACCGTATGTTCATTCATTTACATGTCCATCAGAGCTGGTGCCAGGCTCCATGACAAGCAGCAGGACAGCCACATACACAGCAGGCACTGATGGTGCCAAGAAGTGCATTTCTTCCTGAATCAAATGCAGTTCTGCCCTTTGTCAACTCTTCCCTTTCCACCCTTCATTGTCCCTCTAAGGGATACAAAAACTCCAGTTTGACAGAACTGCAGGGAAATGCAAGGATGCAAACATGTTATTAACAATCCAGAAAATCCATCTTCTGAATCAGAAGCAGCCAAAGGCTGAATTCTCCAAGGCAACTTGCTCCGAGTACTTGATGTGGCCAAGGATAAAGCTGACAGGGCAGGAAAAAAGCTCAGATTTAAGGAATCAATTGCTGAGCCACTGAACCAAATACAGCTGGGGGTAGGACTTCAGAATGTTATGAGACAGTTTTGGTTTCATTTGTGCATTAGCAGTATCCTCCTCACCTGTGTCATACAGCTGCAGCTCGGGTCAGCAGAGCTGTCAAAGGCAGTGAGGCCCCTCCATAAACACCACAGACTGATAGTCATTTCTCTGTAAATTATTATTGGGAGTTTGTTCTCTTTGGCGATCTCATTTGCTGCAGCAATAAAAATAACTCCACTTCAATAAAGCAAGACCTATACAGAAAGACTAAATTAGCAGAAGTTCAGACAATACTGAAAAGAGATACAAGTATCATATCCAAACATTTACAAGATTACTGTGCGCAACAGAGAATGAGTGCAGTGGATATGAAAAACAGGTCTATCAAAGCACCCAAAATCTAGGTAGTTATTGGAAGAATTTTTCTATCTGTAAGGACAGTGAATCAAAAGTAAAGCAGCACTAGCACTGGTGTATGCACTACATCCCTGAACTACAGCAAAAGAACTGGGGAATGAGCTCTAACTTCTGGCTAACCAACTTCCTTCACCCACCCAAATACTTTTACTTGCAGTTTTGGCAGCTCCCAACACAGCTGCTCCTCTCTTCCATTACTGTGATTTTCAATTTAATACATCATTATTTTGTCCTGCCACATTCCCTCGAATATCCTGCTGCTAGGGGCAGCAAAGAGCCTTTCTACTAGGTTTTAACCTTCCATTTTCTGTGATGTGCAATGCACCATGGGGTGCATATTGCTACACTGCAGAAAGTTTTAATTCAGAAGCAATCCTATGAACACCTTCTAGGCACTAGCTGGGTCATTTGGTGAGAAAAAGCAGCTAGGAAAGCATAACAAAAACACTTTATATACCATAAAAAGACCAATCATTTCTTCAAGCAGCGGGGTGCTATTGGATGACAAAGTCTTGTCTCCCTTGCAGTGGCTGTCTGTAGTAAAAGGGCCGGAGGCAGCTCTGTGCTGATTTCATCCCAGCAGGCAGCAGCGCAGCTACACCAACATGGATCTGGTGGAACACAGCAGCACTTGTGGCTCTCCAAGGGCCACCCCAGACGCTGCAAGATCTCCATAAGGGATCCAGTTAGGGTCACGTTAAAAGGCACAGTCTGTCCCTGCACCCTCAGCTCTGCTGTGGTGGAACTGATCCTTACATAAGGTCCTGCTCAAGCTGGACAGAGAAGCCCTTTAACGCACTGGTGTCCCATCCAATCCTCCTCCCAGCAAAGCATTTAATGAGGGCTGTTTTCAAGCAAGGTTAGGAGGAAAACAATTACCTTTTTTATTTGTTTGAATACAGAAAGTAATTGAGCAGAGTACAGAAGGGTGGGCAGGAGGGAAGGAGAATGCACGGCCTTTTCCTCCTCCTGCATATAGCTCTGAGCCTTGGAAGTACTGGGGTACCTACTCAAATTCAAGGGATACAGGGTATCTGAACTGGAAAAATATGAAAAGAAAATGCCAGAATACAAACAGCCACAAAACCTTCCAGCCTTTTTCCTGGACTGCTTAGGGGATATACTTGGGTTTTACCACTCTCGTCACCTAAACCAAAGATAAATTGCCATGAAACAAACTTTTTGTCCAACCACAAAATTTTCCTTCCCTGAAACGTCTCATACTGAACTAGTCCAGCCAACATGAAAAATGTTCTTGTAGGGAGTGTGGCGTTAATGATTTCCTCAATGAGAAAGGATTTGTTTCCTTCACATTAAGACTTGGCACAACTTAAATGTATCATCATCAGTACCCAAAAAACCCAACCTTACAACCACCAACAAACTCAGTGGTGCTCAACTGCTATGCAGAAGTGGTGGTCTCACAAGTTTACATTCTGTATCATCTCTTCACAGCTACAGCTTCTCCCATTCTTGAGCTCAACAAGGACCAGGCTTCTTACCAGCCCCATTCTGTGAAAGTGCAGTCATCTCCGCATCTTTTGCTCACCACTGATGTGGTGCCCTGTTGAGGGGACACGGCAGGAGCAAGCTAACCCACGCACAGCCGCTCAAGCACCATCTGGCTGGCAGGGCTGTTTCCCAGGAGCTGCTCTGCTTCAGCAGCTCCCTTCCCTGCCAGTGACTGCCATGGCTGCAGCAAGGCAAAGCAGGCACCTTTCTAAAAGGGATTAATGTCTCAGCACTAACTAGGCCTAATAAGCAGAAACCAGAAACAACACTACAGCTCTGCCCTGCTTGCCACTATCCTACTCTGCACCAAGTGAAGGCTGTGGAAGCGCACAATACTGCACATCTGCCCTCTCTGCACTTCGCACGTACTTTGACTCACAAAGCTCAACCAGCAGGCACCACAATGAAAAGCTCCTCTTGGTTCTGTTTTCCCACAAAGGAAGTGCTCCTTCCCATCTACACTCCCATTGCTCCCTCAGCACAAGTGTTCCACCTGAGCACTTCAGTGAGCAAGTTTATGGTAGGTTACACCTATTAAGCCAAAAATCATTACTGCTTATTTTGATTGTCACAGTGTTTAGGAAACAGCTGAGAATGTACAGTACCTGCTACAATGCAGCCCCAAACACATGGCAAGATTATTTATATAGATATGTAGGTGTTGTACAGTATCAATGTTTTCATGCAAAATGAGCAGTAAAAGTGTATCACAAACAGATTTTCTAGCAACTTCAGGACCTCTTCTTTACTGGGGTAAAAATGCTACTTTGCATGAAGTTATATGCACCCATTTTTCTTTGGTGAGAACTTGTGTAGCCGAAAAGACTTCAGATTTTGAAAATGCTGGTATTATTAAAAAACAGAGGAAGATCTCTGTCCTAAAGAGTTTGCTATCCCAACCATCATTAAATATCAAGGGGGGAAAAGAAACAAACAACAACAAACTTCCTTTGTTTATATGGTGTAAATACAGTTTCTCTAGGCAAGAGACTACAACTGCCTCAGCTTCTGTTTACAACAGCAGATTTTTTTTATTATTTTAGATGACTTGGGGTAGAGGGCAAAATCCTAGATGTGAGAGAATCAGCATTTTATACAAGGCTTTTTGGTTTTGATTGTTTTTAAAGTATCTCTCGTCTTAAACACAAATAAAACAGAGTGCACAATTCCACTGACACTTGTATATAACATTAAAGGACAGGTACCACAGTGTGCTTAACATCAGTTTGAAAATTGTTTTAAGGGATTGATCATAAACATGATTTTGAATGGAAAGATCTTCCTATTTCAACATTTTTTTTAAAAGGTCTCTGGAAATGAAAAAGGACTATTCACAACCTTGAAAGGATGGATTGTTTGGGGAAGTGTTTCCCACCTATACTGGTTTTACACTCAAAGCAGGTTTTAATACTGACTAAATTATCCAAACTCTTATCGTACTATACAGACACACACCAGGAAAAAAAAAAAACAAAACCCAACAACCAAAACAAAAACAAAAAACAAACAAACAAAAACAAACCACAACCACACCACAACCCAGAAATCATGCCTTCTGGTGATTTTTTTTTTTTTCTTGGCAAGAGCATAATAGCAATAATGTCTGTCCTTTCACGCAATTCTTATAGATGCTGAGTACTGCACAAGGTCCCCTTCATCTTCACTTACTTCAGTGGAATTTCCTACAGCATCCTTTGGGATGAAGTCCTTAAACACTGAGTTTACAAAGCATTTAAACATCTTATAACTTTGGGCACTTGGGCAATCCATCCTCACTTACCGAGCACTTAAGCACTTAATGTAAATCATATGCTTGGTGGCTTCGCTGACTCAAGGCCTTAATGCTGTGTCTTTACAGGACTAGCCAGCTTCCACAGTGTGACTGAAACAGAGAGCAAACAGCTCCAGAAGTTACAGACCAAAGTTGGCTTTCGTTTTTGAAGACAGTATGGTTAACAGATCGAGTATGTGTACTGTAAGCCTACTATGAGCAGTACATAAAAAGCTCTGATTGGGATCAGATGCTGGCAGGTGCCATTAACTTGCCATTAAAAGAAATAAATGTGTGTGTTTTATGTGACAAGGAACCTTTGGAAACCAGCAGTAAGTAAAAGTACTCTTCAGGATGAAGGCAGAACTGAGCATGATGAATGTAGCAGCAGGTTCACTATTGTGTACCTGAATCTCTGCAAATAGCAATGCATCTTTGTGTCTGCTATACTTTTCAATTATAGATTAGTCCTAGTTCTGCTCTAGTTTATCAGCTCTTGTCACCGTGGCAACATATCTAAAACTACCAGATACTTACTCCTTTCCCTTCAGGCAACACGAAACAGATTTGGAGTTATTTATGTGGCTTTTAGTTAGGTGTCTCCCCCACAGGCACATCTCCAAATGCTGAGTTACTACAGGTGCTCTGAACAGCAAGGTTCTGTATTTTGCCCTCTGCAGGTCCCAAGGTTAATGGTCTATATGATTTACTTCTGGCATTGATTTCTGCACACTATTTGAGCTGTGTGTCAACTACTTAACAGTTTTCATCACAAGCCCACCGGAGTCATTGGCAGGCTTGCTGCTGATTTAGCTACTGCTGTTACCATTCATCTAACCATCCAAAAAATAATCCTTTTTTTTTTTTTTAAATTGGCTCTGAACTTCTAGGCAGTCATCTTTGGTGTATTGACCCTTTAACACCTAGTTATAATACTACTTCTTCCCTCAGATGAGCAGTGGTAAATCCGTATTTATTAACCTAGAAACTGTAGACATTTGTAGAAGAAAATGCTTCTCTTTCAGAGCCACCCAGGTTTTGTGTACACAGAAGAAAAAGCTAACGACGACACAACAAAGCAAGATGTGCTGGCAGGACCAAGCTGTCCTCAGAAAGCCCCAGAGGAGCAGAAGACACTAAGCACATGGCTACACCATCAGTTAAGAGCCTGCTGTCAGATCAGACTCACCCACCATCCATACTGTAAATCCTTGGCTCACGCTAAGAGGATGCTTCAACCCAAGCTCTCTGGACAAAGAGATTAGTCATATTCACCATCTTAGCACAGGACCCAACTATTAATGTGATCTGGACAGCTTTGGCATGGGAAAGGCAAAGCAAGCTACTGACAGCCCACCAGCAGATTGGAGAAGATAGTTCCACCTAAGCACACTTCAAGTGCTTTGATCCAGATACAAAGGCAGGCTCTGGCTAGCCACAGTGAGGCCTGATGTGCTGGAGCCTGCTTCTTGTTTCACACTGCAAAAACACCCAGAGCTAAAAGAAGTGGAATAAAGAACTACCATAAAAAGGCAACAGTTTTCTAGACCACCATGATGAAACATCAACATCTGAGATTGGGCCCCAGCAGAGGGAAGGAGAAGGCAAGGAGGAATTTGAGATGAGGTTAACTTACAGACTGGAAACATCCCAAATGAAACACACAGTCAGAAAACTAAGGAGAGCACAAAGCAAACTACTTTATAAAAAGCAAAAGTCCTTGTGCATTCCCACAACAGAATCACAAAACTAGTTGAGGTTGGCAGGGACCTCTGGAGGTCATGTAGTCCAGTCCTCTCTGCACAAGCAGGGATGCATTTGTTCACATCAACAAATATCTGTCCAGAAGCAACCCATCTAAAATAACCCTTTGGTCCAGTTTAATTAGAAAAGCAATTAAAAAAAAATAAAAAATCAAAGTTCTGCATGTTAATTGGTCAGGTCAGTGGATGTTAGTCCTTTTCCACTCGAAAACACTAATTTTCACCTTCATTACAAATCATGTAACAAGCCCCTGGCTTTACACAGCCCTTAGCTAAACTTGTACCTCATCTTGAACTTGCTATCCAAGACATTACTTTGATGCATTCCTCAGGAGTACCCTAAAAGCATTTTCTGCTACACATAACAGTATGAGCAAATGAGTCAGCACACACTGGGTGTGAACTTGTGTTGCTCTTTACTCCCTGTTCATTTATCTAGGTGTAAGTCAGGAACAACCCCACTGCTGTCAACTGAATTACATCAAAGAAAGAAAGAAAGTGCACAGAGTCTTCTAAATGGAAAATGCAGTATCATGGCTTATAGCTTGCCTACAATGCTGCACGTTATTATAAGCTCACAAAAACATGAGTGGTTTATGTGCTACATGTTAAAGCATTTTTGCTGTCCTAATACAAGAGCAACACAAAAAAAAGACAAAAGTCTTCCATACAAATGCAAACCTAATCTGTTTTCTGAAGTTCTGCTACAGCTTACACTAACACACATACCCCTCCTATTAAAGGGATCAGGAGAAAAAGAAACTGAATTAAGGAGAAAAAAAAAAAAATAAATGGAAAAGGATGAAAGACAGAAGTCTGAGATGCATAACAGGTAAGAAAATAAAAAAGCACACATCCAGGATTGCGATTTTTAGAGATCTGGAGATCAGTTCTCAGTCCAATCTTCATGCCTGGGCAGTCTGATAGGGTCACAGAGCATGTGCTTTAGCAGAAAAGTCTCCAGCAAAGAAACTGTCAGCAAAGAAACTCCTTTGCCAACTGCCCCATGCATGCTGGGAAAGCAAGGCTATGGCTTGCATCCTTGCTGAGAATCTCAGCTCCTCACATAGGACTCATCACTGCATTTCTTGCTATAAGACTCTGCACCAAGCCGGAGCAGCCCCTTGCTGACATCTGGTGAGCCTCAGAGAGGATTTCCTCACTCTCTTGCCTGGAAAGCATCTTGAATCCTTTCTTGCTTTGTATGAGTAGAGGACAAGAGACATACCTTGGTCACTTGAAGGGTAGAATGGAAAGGTAGGACTCCGCATTATTAAACTGGAAGAGCAGCTGTCTGAAGTCCAGAATCTGGGTAGAATAAAACAACCCATTTGGGTGAATCCCTGTGGCATCACTTTGATAATGGTTTTCTACTTTTGAAAGGCACTAGGAGCTTTCAAGAATGCCATCACTCAAGGCCTTTGATGTTTCTAAATTATTTGAACCAATGCTAGGACAGCCCTGACAGCACTGGCGCAAACTGACTTCCACCTACAGAAGCACAAAACCTCTTTCCCTCCTCTGATAATTCTCAAGCTCCTGAAGAATATGCCTTGACTGTCTGGTGCACAGTGAACCAGGGTCTCTCCTTCAAGCTTGTATCCCATGCCAAGACATAGCGGACTCCAGACATTGTAGCAGATCATCTCCATTTAATATTTTGGGGATACACGCATACACACATTTTGTTCCATTCACTCTATGGGTTCACTGACCATGAGGTTGATACTCTCAGGACAGGAGTGGACTTCAACAACATCCCTTTTGCACAACCAGAAACCCAGAGCAGCAGGTTGTTTAAGCAGACAGACAGCACAAAGCAACATTCACACCTAAGAGTTCTGGTCATAGCCTAGGAAAAAAGCTCTTATGTAGGAGTATAACTAATCATGTATGTAATCCCCTAGAGTCTATTTACAAGCTTGAAAATTAAGACTCTACTTGATTATTTTTCTGGAGGAAGGAAGCCTATGATTTTCTGAAATCATGGGAAATAGCAGCGTTCCAAGGCAACTTTATTTACTTTATTATTTAATGTCTACACTCTTCAGTCTAGCACTTCAAAAATAAATGCCTTTTAATAGTCCACCTGCAGCACTAGCTATACAATTGATTCAACATTTTCCAGTTATCCATGGTTATTTAAGTGAAAAATAAAATCAGAAGAAAAAAATACAGCAGAAGAAAACACCTTTGGGGTTCAGAAATAACCAAAAGCTCCTCCTGTTCTTTATTTTCCATTCACACCAAAGTATTTGTTGCTAGAATGAAAGTGAATGAGGCCCTCCAGCCCAAAGGTATTTTACAAAACAGTTCATGGAGGGGAAAAAAAAAAAAAAAAAAAAAAAAA
>NW_020799107.1:6383142-6443805 GCF_003259725.1 Athene cunicularia | reverse complement strand
GGGGGGGGGAGAGGGAAAAAAAAAAAAAGAGAAAGAAGAAAAAGGCAGTAAAAATAGAACTGGCTGTAAACCAGAGACCACATGAAGAGCTGGCTTACAGGAAATTGCTCTCATCAGTTACTAGATGGGAAATTTTTTCCCATGTATTACATGGATCATGCCAAGACAGAATGGTTTTACACACACTCAAAAAAGCGTATTATCACAGGACAACCTAGCTTGCAATCTTGTATGGCTGGGCAGAAAGGGAACAGAGAAGCTGTTCCTTTACAGTCCATACCACCAAAGCAGAAGGATCCCAAAAGATGGTTTTGTCCACTGTAACAGCAAGTTTCAGTTACTGAGTTTTAAAATAAAAACATTATAATGTTTCAGCCAACAAAAAGCATCAAAACTAAGTCAACAGTAAAACCAGTAACAGATACATCATGAAACAGAGGCATAGGGCCCCTGACTGCAGTGGTTCTACTCATATGAGGGAGGATTATTCATAGTAATAAAGTCTCATTTGTTCAGGTCTTTACATGCTGTTTCACTGCAGCAGTATTACACCTATTTTCACTGTGCCACTCTAATTGAGCTGAATAGCATATTACTTCACCAGGTCTACAGCTACAGGCAAAGCTTACCTATTGCCTTTTAATACAAAAATGCTACATTTCCTAACCTGCCAATACAAGTGGCTTTGTCACAGAATGAGCAAATGTTTGCACAAATGTGGCTGCTGTTGCATGATGGGGTCTAAGCCATGAATGAATAAATAGCTAAATCTCCTCCCAAACAGACAGCTTTTGTGATGTGCAATCATAATCACAGTTTGGCTCTATCATCTGGCTAGGACTTCAAGCAGCTTTTACTAGTTACTCCTCAGTGCTCTGCAGGCAGTAAACTGTAGGCTTCTCTCAAAAACACGCCAAAACTAATCACTGACAATTTGTTTTTGTTTATGAAACCAGTTCTCCTAACAGCAATGCTACTAATACACATGTAACAACGGCACACTTGCTCCACGGTTCTACAGCATGCTAAGTGTATCATTAGCCCTATTTTCACATTGCTTGAGGTCACCCGGGAAGTCAATAGCAGAGCTGGGTTTTGAGCACAGCCCTCCTGAATGCCACGCTCCCCTGCCGTCAGCCACGGGACCAACATGCGCAGAGGTATTATACGATGCTCTGCCCTGTATCACAGGGTTCAAAGCCAGCCGTGGTGACAAAGAGAATCCTTCTACAGCAAACTTTAGATCAAACATGATATCACACTAATAAAAAGCAAGAACACCTACAACTGTTTTCCACTGCTTGCTGAGCTTCCGTCACCTCACTGACCCATTTTTTTAGGCCAATTCTATTATTTCCATTATGTGGCTCAAAATTATCATTCCTAGAAAAGCTTTTCACTAGTTTGGACTAGGTAACTCCCCCACCCTCAGCAACTTTTTTCTGTACTTCTTAAGGACCTCATTGTTCCCCTCATACGCATACTAACTAGTACCTTTGTCCCCAGACACTCCCATTGATGCACTGCAGCTGAGTTTGGCTCCTGCACAGCCAGCAGAACCATGACGGACAAGTAACAGTGCTAAATTACAGACATTAGCTGGGCTGCAGCCATGGATATGAAGGCCAAAATTTAGATCATAAGAAAGGATTGGTCTGGGGAAGAAGTTATATGAAACTGCAAAATTTAAACATGTAACACATAAAACATCTGGTCTAGGAAATCTAGATAAGCTGTTGGATTCCCTACCCAAATGCACAGCCCAGATGTGGCATTACTGTCACCTCCCAGTACTCACTCCCAGAAGTATGTAATGGTCAAAAACTACAATCATTCAGGTTAGGTTTTAAGGCCACTGTTATGCCTATTTTAGATCCTTCATCATACAATAATGCACCAACTGCTCCTATATTTCTCTAACAAGTATCCTTTCCCATTTGTATTTTAAAAGAAAAACATTTCAAAGAAGTATCCCGTAATATACAGAACTGTGTTTTTCCCCAATACTTGCCATGAAATGGATATTGAAAGCTCAGGAGAAATACTCAAGATCATAATCCTGTTTGATAATGGAAATCTATCTTCCAGCAGACAGCAAACAGAAAAGGCGATCTGAAAGTTACTTTTACTGAAAGACAATTTAAAGTTCTAGATGTTTAAGACACCCTTTATTCTCCACCAGCATTTAACACCTGAAGCCAGCATTGTTCCCACATACTCAAAGACATGCTTTTACAAAAGGTGGGGCTGAATGTAGTGTGTCTCTCTAATGAAGAGCCTTTGAAATGATTTTGGGCCCTGCCCATCAGAAGGCAGGTCTGAGGCTCTTCCCAGACCCTTGCAAAGCTCACCTTTGCTAGACTCCCCCCTCACTCCGAGGTGCAAGTTGTCTTTACTCCTGTATCACACACAGCTACAGAGACACTACAAAGAACTGTAAAGTATGAAAACTGTTAAACACAAAGGCCATGACAGAGACCTGAAGCTTTACACTGGTTCTTTACATGCAGGCTGTATGTACTAACTTTTTCACAGCAAACTCCCCCTGAATTCAAACAAGCACATAAAGTATAGCCAGTCCTTGTCAGCCCCATTCTCCTTGTCAAGGATGACACCACAATACATCACCTCTGGAATCACATCCACAGGGAGCTCTGGCACTGCCCCTGACCTGTCCTACAGGATGGCTCATTTACCTGGCTCTGGGCACTGACATTATGGTCATTTTTTTTCCTCCCTGCAGCTCACACTACCCCCGATCTAACCTCATCATGGTAAATAGTCACAGCCTGTGCTCAGGCAAAATTTTCATCTGCACTGCTTGACATAATTTTCCTAGTTATTCCTGCCTGAATAAGCTATTTCCACATCTCTGCATGACTTTTTTTTTTTTTTTTTTTTAAGTTCTTACCTCTATTTAATGTCATTTCCACCCCACCTCCTTCAGCACCTAAGAAGCCTATGGACACCTCAGCAACTAACCTGTTCTAGATAGGAACTTCCCTGCTATTTACCAATTTGTTTCAAAGCAGAATTCTACAAAACACCCCAAATCTCTGCTCTGTCTTGAGGAGCAGAGGAAAGGTCATGCCTTCTACAGTTTTCCTGCTGATAATCTAAGCAACCTTTCCTGTTCAATTTGCAATCAGCACTCAAAAGTCCTGCAGTTTAAAAGCATGACCTAGCACAACACAGCACACCCGCTAATATGCAAGACCAAGACGAGACACACAACCACAGGGGCTATGCGGAGAGACTCAGTGCCCCATCAAATACAGACTGATGTCTGCAACAGAATATGCACAAGGGCAAGCATAGCACCCACCTCCTGACAACTCACCAGTACACCAAATCCACTGGTCACCAGTGGAGAAGAGTGTCTGCTGCATACTTTTTAATCGATCAGAAAACATCTCCAGAGGAGGGCAAGATTTAATCAGGAGAATCAAAGACAGTTTTAAATCAAAGTGGTAAATGCAACAGCTCCCATGGAAAGAGCCTACCAGCACATACATTGAGATACACTGAGTTCATGTAACCCTATAAACTAGGTAGCATATTTGCAGATGAAATCAATCGAAGCTGAAGAAAGTAGCCTTTCTAGAAATGCAAGCACTGACATTTTACAGGCTGCTTCTCAGAAACATGGATTTATTTCACAGTTAAAATATTTGTGCAATCTGCCTGGACAACAGGCCAGGAGCAATCTGACCAGACCAGGTACCAAGCCCTTTCATTAGGGTAGCTTATCCCGTGCTCAGAGGGGTCTATTTTCAGACTCCTAAGGCAGATGACAACCTCCTGAGATCTAATGCTCTCATGAAAGTTGATATGAAGGACACACTGTGGGCTAACATCATCCATGAATCTCTTCACTTTGTCTGCACCTGCAAATGCAAAACTCAGCTGTTTGTCCTGCTTCTTCATGTCTTCTGATTCCACAAGTGCCACTGCTGAGCCTATACCTTGTAGTCAACTTCCAACTGCTATATAAAACTAATTAGGAAGTTAATACTGCTTCCTGATCGAGGCAGACACAGCCTAACAGGTAGGGCAGTGTCTACTCTGCACCATTAGAGAAGGATGTACTGACCACCCCCTTAGCCTTACAGCAAGGGTTCAGCTATGCAGACCTGGCTGCAGGGCTGTCACATTATTCTCTCTTCTAGAAGGTTCTGCAAAACATCACCCTCAGCTCCAGCAGCTCCACAGGGCTCTGTGCAAGGGGGAAACACAGGATTTACAGACAGACCAGCAGTATTTCCAGACCTGTAGGGCTAAGCTTAGGTTTTCCTTCTCAAAGACTCTAAACCAACATTTAAAACAGAAAAATACCCCACTGTTTTTTGAAAACCTCTGGACCAGCTCTCAGTCACTTCACTTTGTTTAATTGTCCCTCTCCCTTTTACTTTTTTTTTTTTTTTCCTTGCAAGATTAAAAGTTTTATCCACAGTCATGCATGCATTTAAAAATGCCCTGAACCCACAAATCACAGCTGCTGTGCCCAGGCACATGATTCATAACCACAATAAAGTTGTCTGAGGCTTGCCTACTTTCTTCTGCATGAATTCTAAAGATTGAAAATGAGATGCAGATTGCTTCTTCTGCAAATATTCTCTGTAACCTTCATGAGAGCTGGGTAACCTTCAGCCTCAGCTTTATTCCTTACCTGCAGAACATGTCCCATACAGGCAAGGCACTGTCTAAGCATCTCCCATGCCTCTCCTCACTTCATAACTAAGCTGAAGTACAGCAAAATACAAAAGCCATTCACACTCAAGAGAAGAGCTCTAGATCGCCCATACAGGGGGGATATCATGTCACCAGACAATGCTGTAATGTCAGTGTCACCAGATACAGGCTGGAGAAAGCAGTTTCTGGAAACACCATGCAGAACAGAAGCCCTCTTAAGGCAGCCCTTGATGTGTTCCTTATGGGCAGATACTCATTCAGGTTGCACAGCAGGAAAGCAGCACTCCAAAAGCCTACAATAAGGCTGGTCACAATTAGGAGGTAACAAAATTGCCTGACATGCTTCACCTAAAGCAGCAGACAGCATCATGTTCACATTTTAATATTCCCAAAGAGATTACAGTTTTAAAAACTGCACCAACTACATCAGGGGCCAATGTCTGTGATCCATCAAAAAAAACCTGCTCCCAAAACGGAGTGCTTGCATTTTCAAGATTAATCTTTTCAACTGGAAATACAAGAGATGGTTCCACACACAACAGCACCCCCACCCCACCCCTGCCCTGGGCCAGTCAGGGCTTTCACTCTTTTCATACCCATAAGGACTCACTGAGAAAGCGTGAGTGAAGTCAGCATGAAGGAAACAGACATTTGCTCCTGACTTCCATAAAAAAAAAAAAAATTAAAAAAAAAAAAAAAAATCAGAGCTTGTCCCTACCTCATATAAACTTATCCAGCATGCAGCTTGTCCAAACAACCTGCGGGGTCTAAATGGCATATCCCCCATGAAACCAGGCAGTCCCTCCATGTATTGCTCAGCTGAACTTGAACCTTCTTCCCACAGCAAACAGGCTGCAAGGCTCACCCAGCTTTAAACCTGCTGCTTTCATTGCAACCACATGATAGAGAAGAGAGTTTGAGTCCAAGGGTCCCAAAAGTGGTGCCCTCCCACCAACAGAAGCATGGTCTACAGGACTCCCCCATTTCTTTTTGATTGCTCTCTGGCCTTTCCAGACAGTGTAAATCCATCCATCAGATCCTAGCAAGGACCTGTGTAGGATGACTGGTAAGCTGCTTCTGTCTGCACATTTGTTTTTATCATTTTCCTGATTAGAAGTTTTTGCTTCATTACAGTAGCCAAGAAAATGCAGAGCTGCTTCAGCTGAGGGGCAACAGAACAAACTATCTTTTCCTTTACCTTCTTTCTTTCAAATGACTGCAGAACACAGTGAAAGAAGTAATATTTTCCTACAGGGACAAATAGGCTCCAGGATTTCTCCAAACTGTAAATTATTTTATTAATTGTTAATGATTAGCAGTGATGTAGAAACAGACTAAACACTTCAAATTCAGCTCTAGATTTTGTTAGGAAATAGTCTTTAAATGAAAGGTGCTCTCCCCTGTACTGCACTTGTAAAAAATCGAAATCACTTTTGTCTATTCAAGTGAGACCTGAAAACCATTTAAAAAAGGGAGGGAATGGCCCATGATGAGCTGAAACAAACAAGACAAGTTCCTGCGCTACAATACTTTTGTGAGACTTGCTTCTTCCATCTCACATGGTGACAGATGAACACTGAAAGCAATTTTACATCTTGTCCTGTCAGCACAGGAGACATCTAATAAATCCCAAGATGTAGAAAACACCCAGAAGGCTTTTTTTCTGTTTCTTTTGGCTGAATAATTACAGGCAGGAGTTACAACACTCACGCCACCTCCCCCTCTGCCCTTGCAGAAATAATAGGCAAATAATGTAAAAAATACAAAATATACCAGGGGAAAACCTAATTGCTACGTTTTGTGTAAATATAGGACATCTTTCAGGCATCTGTCTGGCTTGTACAGGATCTGGTGCTATTCTTAGCAGAATGGCTTGATCCAAGTAATTCATTTTCTTAAATGGTTTATTTGCATAAGACTGTGAGACACCTGACAGCAGGCAAAAAGCAGCCGCAGCAGCAGGTGCTGCACTGATCTCAGGCCTTGGTGCTGATTAACACCAGCAGAGATGCTGATCCTGAGGAATACATAATCACTGCTCATGGCCCACAACTATTTTCCCAGCCCCGGTACCTCCTTCTCTGCCATGCACAAAAGGCACTTCGTTTTCAGCCTCAGACAACACAGCAAAACCAAAGAGCCTACCCATGGGATGGCAGCCTGGGGCTTCTGCTGCCCGCGCAGCCCGCAACAGCACTCCAGAGGGCCTGGAAGGGGAAAGCAAAGACACCAGACCCTGCTGGCACATTTTCTGATTGATTCAGCAAGGCCAGACTTCACGCAGGGGAAGCGTTAATCCCACGGAAAGCAAGAAGAAATCATGGACATGTGCTGCTGTGTGATGGCTTCCCAACTCTTCACACTGAACCAAAGCTGAGGTTCCTCAAAGCTGGGTGCTCGCACCACTACTGTAACTGGCTACTGTCTGGGAGCCTACCAAATTTAAAACAATCTGACTAGCCTGACCAAAAAGAAAGCAAACCCTCCACCATATGCTCACTATTACTGCCAATCTCTGAGACCAGCAGTAATGAGAACAGCGTAAAGGCTTTCCTGTTGCCATGTTACAGATGTTGCTTGGTATCTTTATGGTGCATTTCTGAGACTCAAGAGCTTGTTTGCTGGCTGTTACAAATGCATGTGGGTGCAAGTCTGTTGAAATCAATGGAGCTACAGCAACTTTGGAGATAAATAAGCATCTGACCCTGGTGCTTCAAGATTTCTAGCACAACACGACATGCATATTTGCATTCTGACATGAAGAGCTTAAGCACGACAATCTTCAGACCCAGCTCCTGATTATTATGAAAATGCGTAACTTAATACAAAGACACTGGCAGAATCAGTCAAAATTCTATTTAAAAGTCCAAAATTTCTAGGTCAGCTCCCACAACCTCACATACAAAACTTGCTTTTGTGTTTGGTTAAGAAAAGCAACACCTTTTCATCCAAATCAATAGATTCCTACTTGAGGGGTTGCGGTCTATATTTTCTCCTTCTGAGTACATTATAATGTGACTCAGATGCATCTATCCCAGTTCTAATTAGAAATAAAGTATAAGTTCATGCACATCTGTCCATACTGTTACTGTTTGCACTTAGGAGGCACTTCTTAGTTGTTAGATCAGGATAAGCTGTTAATTAAGATGTACAGTGGAAACAGGCACTTTGAGGGAAGAGAGAACAAAGCACTGCATGGGGCTCAGGAGATTGGAGTCTAATCCCGGCTAGGCCACAGACTTGCCTACTGTCTGCAGATAATATTAATGTCTTGAGACATGCCTCATTTCCTCACATGCAAACTGGAGATACTAATGCTCTCTTTGTACTTCAGGAACGGATCTCCAAGGAGGCTCCTCCTTCACCCTGTCTGCCTCAGCTCTGGAACTAAACACCTTCACAAAAGAGTAACATGGCATTTTTTCCGGTTCCTCAACTTGGCCCTCTAGTCACAGGGCAGGCAAAGATGCAAGGCTGTAACTGCTGGGGAACACAGGCTTCCCCCTACTCAGTCTTGCATGAGTTCAAACTCATTAGTGACATAGTGCAGGTTTGTATTTGGAAACAGTCAACCCCTGCACATTCCCATTCACATCCCATTCCACTTCCACAGCAAGGATTTCTGGGCTGGCACTGTTCCCTGACTGGTGTTATTTCAAGCGAGCCCCAGATCCAAAAGCCTTTCTCCAAATGCAAACATTCAACCACACAGAGCCTTGCCCCCAGCTGGCTCCTATCCCCACTGCAGATATTCCCATTTTAAAAAAAAAAAAAAAAAAAAGAACAAAATAAAAGAACAAAAAGTTACAAAGCTCTGAGTTTCAAACTTAGCACCATTGTGATGCATTGTATCTTCCCTAACTCTGAGCTTTTGATTCAAATAGTTGGCAAGAGCAGTCTGAGTGTGACAGCTCAGCTAAGAGCACACGCATCTGTTGAATTTTTGCCTACAGTTCTGTGTCACAGCCAAACCTCTCCTAGGACTGCACTTAAAAACTGAGGATTGAGGTTTTCACATTTTCAGCCACACAATTTCCCTCAACTCTTGTTCAGAAGAGGGGTCTTTGGAAGCCTCAGCTCAAAGCAACCACCGCTGCAACATCAAGCGTTTATATCAATGTCTAGCAAAGCAAAGCACCATGGTGTACAGCATTTGGATTATAAACCTATCTGATGGAGAAAAGCAGCAAAGGGTAAACAGCCCCCTGTGCCAACAGAGTTAAATAAGGATGACAGTGACATGGACCTCTAAAACAAGTATTTTCCCTCTTTTTTGGTCAGGATCAAAATGTTATGAGGTCCCATTCATGCCCAACTCTCTCAACTCTTAGGCTGATGTTCCCCATACTCAATCAGACTGCACTCCCTAGAAGCATAGGTCTGACAATTTCATCAGGATTTGAGACGAGAAATAATAAACCAAATGACTTGACAAAGTTATTTCAGCTACACATAAATATCTAGAGGAGAGGTCACAGAAGACTTAAGATTTGTGTATCCTAAAAAGTGTTTTGTTCATACAGTAAAATAACCAGATAATTATAATAGTAAGAAGGCAAATCGGTTCTAAGCAAAACCAGTGGAGTTTTGTGTGAGTTTTAAAGTGAAATACTTCCTACCTTTGTGCATTGCTCAGACAAATAAGTTGAAGCTCAGACAAATTAACTGAATTCTACAATCCACCTGTCAAAGTCTGAAAGTCAAGAATTTGGTGAATGGCTCCCACTAATCCCATATGCTTCCAAGGTGAGAAGCAACATTAAAAGAGATACTGCAATGCCTTTAGATAATGAGACATGCTTATGCTTGCAGCAGTTAAGAGCTAGAAAAAAAATAACCAATTTTTCCTATAACTGTTACCTCTTTTCTCTCAGGATGTCATCCCTTTTCTCTTAAAGGCCTAGCCATATGGAAAATCTGACATTCCCTTTAGGCAGAGCTGCAGTGAGACCCTCCATACTGCCCTATAAGGTTGAACTGCTTTAACCTTGGTTCTATTGTAGCTTTTCCCCACTGGTACCAGTAACAAGTGACTACAGGAGAAAGGAAAGACTCTTGACATACCACCTGTTGAGTGGTAATGGTTCCCGAAACATATGAGGACATGAGGAACAGAGATTAAAATCTATGAACAGGATATGAGTCGGGCCTGTAAGTAACAGAAAAGCTTCTATTTCTGAGTGCTACACACTGAAATGGTTTTGTCCCACCAGTAACAAAAGATACTCAAGTCATAAAGGCATTACAGCCACTACGCTCAAAAGCTGCGAAGCAAACCTTGTAGATATCCAACAGCTGGGGAAAAAAAGGAACCTACCAAACAAACCAACTAACCAACCCAAAACAAGAAAAGCTTTTGGGAGTAGAAACTTTTATACAGGTCTTCACCACTCACCTGCAAACCTGCCAGTTTTTCCTGCTATATCAGATAATCTCATAAAAGATGTTTTCTCTTTCCAAAGAGACTTGTCTTGCTTAATTTACACTTTTCAGGTTAGAATTAAAGCGTGTAATGTCTCTTATTTAATACTGTCTCAGAAGACATCACTGCTGTATTACAAAGAAAAGGCCTGGCTCCTACTCCCATTGAAGTCAAAAGCAGACTCCCACTCGTTGTGGAGAAGGATCTAATCAAATTTGTTATTACCTTACTGCCTTCCAGATTCCTGGTAAGGTATGCAGGAGATAACAAGGGATATGTTTTTACCCCATTGAATTACTAAAATAAGGATGAAAAAGGAAGTATTCTAAGGGCCTACTGGCTGGTCTAGTCATTTATTCCACATAAATGAACCGCATCACAGAGTGTTTGAAGACTAAGCATTAAGTAGAAGCAGACGCTTGCAGTTCTACAATATGTTGTTTCCTTTTTAAAAAGTTGTGTACCACCTGTTCCTTCCATTTGCTGTTTTTTTCCTGAAGACATTGCTGGCAATGGAATTAGTCATTAAAAAAACCCTACAAACACTTGGTTAACTAACTATTATAGCACTTGGGAGCTGCTGGCGTCAATAAGAACAACTTCCTCAGATACTCCCCCAATAAATTTTTTTCTGGCCCTGCCTCTGGGTTTCACATCTGGTGTTTGGTAGAACATTAACTCAAGCATTTGCTATCACTCAGAAAACTGCTGCTTTTTAAACTCTGCGCCTTTATACATTATATGTAATACATTATATGTAATCTCAGACAATGAAAAGCAAAGTGGCCCTTAAAAAGAGCACCTATTTCTGTATATTCATAATCTCAGGCTTTGAATTATTTGAGCAAGCGGGGTTTGGACATGTAGTCTGAATGCCCAGATGCACCTGAAAGAGAACAAAAACAACCACCCAGTTCTGCTGCTGTGCAATACAGACATACTCGTGCTGTCTTCAGCAGAAGAATGCCAATTAGAAATCTGGTCCGTCAGACTTAATACTGCAAGCACAGCTGGTTCAGAGTCATATGGGTGCCAGCTGCTTTGCCTGCACTACTGGAGAAAAGATACTACAGCCGCAACCTTCATTCAAGACCTCCCGCTTCATTTCCTCCCTGGCACAGGACCTAGGGCAGATGGGCTTCCCTGGTCTCCATCCTATCCACAAGCTTCTGGGAAAGGAGGTGTCGCACCAGCAGCTTTCCCACTTTTCCACGTTCAAACACGGGGAGCATCACACAGGTCTGCAAGGCGCACATTCGGTCCACAAGACAGAGCTGGTTAACATCACAGTTTGACGTCCTCCACCCTAAACTGCTGGATGCAGACCAGGACATGTGTTTTTCTAACTCTTCAGCATACTGGCCAGACCACAGCCCTCCTGCTGCCCAGGGCGAACAGGATTGCCTACTGAGAATGCAAAGCAGTGTACTGCACATCCCAGCAAAGTGCTGCTCAGGGCAAACACCATATGAGATCTTTAGATGGAGAAACTCTCCTTCTCTCTGCCTCATGCACTGGAGGACTCCTTATGAGAGGAGCCCTTGGAACAACAATACAAGGAGCACTTCTAATCAACTGGAGATATTTTTTTTTTTTTTTTGTAAGCTCAAGGTCCTTTTGACTTCAACATGAACAGCCAAGGCTCAGTTGAAATAGCTTCTGCCTTACATGAGAAAGAGCTCCCTTGGTATCCACCAGTCCTTAGCATCAAACCAGAGGATGCTGGATGTGATTGATGTCCATGACTTCAACAGGGAAGTGGGTCTGGCTTTCTCTTTTCTTTTGTTACTTTAGCACAAAGAGAAGAATGTCACACAAGAAATCTGTAACAGAGAAAGAAGCAGGCCTAAGGATAACATCCTTGATGTCTGGTCATGTGGACTGTCCTCACTCCCCACACAGGTGGCATCACTCTCCTCAGGAATTTCTGGTGTGGGAGCTCTTGGCATTGTTGAATCTCTCGTCACACTTTCTGTTTCTAGCAGCAGAGTAGGAGAGACTGGTAATGATGGGTATGTCATCGTCTCCAGAAAACAACTTTATGTGCATAATCTTTCACTGGGAACTAGAAAACCAGTACACCTTGGTGCAACAACACTTAGATTTCTCCAAGAGATCAGATGTCTCATCACAGTAATTTTATTTGCTGTGCTATAGCAGACCACTTTTACAAGATAAACAGCCCAAAAGAGCAGCAATTTTAAAGACAGAAGCACAAAAGATTTCATAGTATAAATGGTGATCACAGTTCTCATATTACTCTTTTAACAGCATAGATGTAAATGCTCAGCTAGATCGGTCTGTTTACAGGGCTTGTAAGCTCACTCAGTTTCTTCATACCTCACATTCAACAGAGAACAGGTGTCCAAAAACCAAAAGCTTTTTCTAGATTCACTGGAAAGAAAGAGGTTCTCCAGAAAATGGCTTGACCACATGTGATCTGCAGAGCCCTCCTGAGGTGCCCATCTACAGACTCTGCTCTCCACAGGAGGAGAGCAGGGCAAGCACACTTCTTGCAAGCAGTAGCCACATGCAAGGGCCTAATGTTAAGCTAGGCAATGCTGGTCTTTGGGCTTTTGATAAAATTCTCTCCATTTTTTGTTCATACCACATGGAAATTCACCATGAATTATTACAGGTCTGAGAACCACTTCCTGCACATACACATGTTCTTCCTGTGAAATATGCTGGTAAGATTTAAAAATGTTTGGTTTCTTTCTTTTTTTCAGATTTTCAGTAAAACACAACGACTGTGCTTACATTTCATGTTTTGTTTGAGGATTTGGGTTTTATTGCCCTGCAAGTGTGAAAAATTAGGTAATATTTAGGTTCAATATATGCCTGAGCTTGCAGAGACAGGCCTGAGACAAACAGTCTTACTTTCACTCCTTTGTGCAAGATACACAACTGCTATGTGATAAGGAAGAAGAGTGAGGGTACTTTGGGGGAGTCCGGAAAGTGATGCGAGTCAGACCAAGAAATGCGTGAAGATTTTTTTCTGTGCTATTAAATAAGTTGTGTACAAGATTAAGGGATGGTTCTAAGGTAAGCTATCAAGACAAAAAGGAGAGCTGAACATTTAGTGTGCTGGGAAAAGTCAGATGATCTGAATATGCCTTAGATTCACACAGGAGAAGAGGGAAGAAGAACAGTATTAGATAGAAGAACTAAAACAATTCAAAGTTTAAAGTGTTTAGCCTTGGTCCAGGGCTGCTCCTGCAGCCTGCACTCACTGTTTGATCAGCTTACTAAGATGGGATTTAGGCAACTGATTATTTAATTACAAGAAGCTTTTTTGCTCTCCATTTATACAATTTATACTCTTCTCCACATGACAAATTGTGAGCAGCTCAAACACAGCTGAAAAATACACATATTCCGGGTACTGGGAAAATTGGATTACTACTCACTTCTAAGAGTAGACAGACAGGAGAGCACTTTCAGTCAAGAGCTCACCGGCCTGCACTGACTTTCCTGGTTACACACATCACTGTTTGTGAAGAGCTTTTGGTATGAGCAGACAGCATATTCAACACCTGCCATCAAGACGTTCGAAGCTCAGACTAGCACCAGTGAATTAAATTGCAGAATGAACTCTTCTCAACTTCACTGTTGCTCTTTGCAAAGAGCACCCACCAAACAGCTTTGTCTACACTTCAAGCTCAAGACCTTCAAATTGCTGTCTACCATTAGATTTATTGGACTCAGCCTCATTACAACTTTGAAAGGCCCGGCTCTTCCTGACCATTTAACTTTTTGACTAATGAATCATGTACAATGACATGCAGAGACTGATAAGAGGTAGCTAAAAGAAGCATCTTGTACTCACCGAAATCAAAGCTAGACCTTTTCTTGCTGGACAAGGATTAATACCGTGAGCAAGACCCCTGGCAGTTTCATTTCAGGTACAACTGGAGGCTTGCTGATAAATTTTTACACTTCACCTGTTTCACTGCCTTCCACAAACACATAAGACAAGGCTTACATGACCACAGCAACTCCTTTTAGCATCTTGAAAATACAAACAGTATGTCTGCCCTGCAGCCTGTCACAGTTATATCGCAGTACTTCAGAGCTGGCGACAAATGCTGCACTCTGAAATACCCAGCAGATACTGCCGCTCTGCACTGAAACACTGCTGCTCATTCTCCTGCTGTGAACATGTACTCTGGACAGATTCATGCCTTCAGCTGTAGGAAAAAAGAACCTCTAAGAGAGAAAAGAGGGGCTGCGGTAAAAGCAGCAGTGTTGGGGCCAGAAGAAACTGTCCCCAGCACACAGATGCAGGCAACGTATGTCCCGGTTTTCACTCCATTCCTCACCCTAGAAAGAAGGACAAGAATCAGCTCCAGGAAACAACAAAACTAAACCTATGACTTCCTCATGGCTGTGCAGTGTCACCAGGTAAGTCTGGTGCTTGAAAACTTCAAGAAGCTGGGATCAGCACTCTTCTTGGCCGAAGAGGAACGACCAAATAATTGTCCTTGCAACAACCACTGGATAAAGTGAAAATGGTATTTATTTACCAGGGCTCTTTGTGTTGTTTTTCACTTGACCCATTCAAATAACCAAAAGCTGTCTGTACCCATTACATAAACCCTCCTCTGAACAGTTAATGCCAGGGTGCAGTGGGAAATCCAGGGATCAGCATTTCTTTGCATCTGTGCTGCGTTGCAAATTTGCGTATTCTGTAAACTACTTCACTCAAACATTTCAACAAAGCAGAGCAACGAACCCTCAAACACGGTGAGCATGTGGTGACTGACAGACCAGTAATCAGCCCATGTTGCGGAGAACATTCTTGGCAATGATGAACCCTAAATTTGAAGGGAAAAATGCCACGTCATAGGTTCAGCTTGCAGTGCCTGTACTCAGCAGCACCAGCTTTTGGAGAGCTCAACTTGTACTGCCAATATGACATTTCCTAAAGAAAACTGACACCTGCACAAAAAAGCGCCATAAACAACCTCACTGTACAGCCCAGGAAATGGACACATTCTCTTTGCTTAAAACACCATCAAGACACAAAGCACTTGTACATGCAGACATAGGAGGAGTCCTTGTCAAACTACTCAGTTTTGTTTGAACAAACCACAGAGATTCATGAGGCAATCCATCCTAGCAAAGTCATGATACACAACATTTCCAGACCAACAAAAACAGAAAGCCCACCTTTTGGTGTTGTTGTCACGTTGTCAGTCACAGGGTATTTTATTTAATTCAGGTTTCCACAATCTGAAACAAAGCAAAAGCTCTCAGTTAGTGGCAGCTACTAAAGGTTCTCATTTTATTAAACAAATTAAACACTCATGAATTGCAATATGCGATTAACAAAATACCAAAAGCAGAGAAGGAAGGTAACGTGTGCAAAGTTATACTAGACTCTCCTTTCCAGTGACTAGGACCTCTCCTGCCATCATAGCTTACATCCCTTCATATGCAGGAGGCCACGGCCCACTGAAGAGCTTGGGCCTTCAGAAGGCCTGTTCTTATCTAAACTGAATATCCACAGAAAATCAGATTCCACTGAAACACAGGCTACACCGATGGTTTCTGTGAGTTTCTCTTCTCCCTTTACAGAAAGATGATGTGCAGGCAGAAGACCTTTCATGTATTTAGATTCACCACTGATGTTTTACCAAAAATTACAAAAAGATAGTAGCAGCAAGAATCGAAAGTACAAGGACTCAGCAACCAAAGAATGTATGTAATATGACTTAATTTACTAAAAGCTTCCTTGTTTCCAGGAATCCCACACTTACACCACACAGTAAAAAATGATGTGCTTAGAGGCTGCAGGCCACACTGATGGGACCTATAAATTGAATATCATGTACCACAGAAAAGCTTCAACGAGGAAGTGCTGCTGAGCAGTCAGAGGAGAGTTGTCTCTGGTGCTACAGCTGTTTATTGCATGACCTTGGGCACATCCTTAACTACTTTGTGCTCTAGTTATTACCACATCTTACAATGAGTATAATATCATCACAACAGCATAAATGAGGAATAATTACTGCTTTGCTAATCCTGGGAAAGGCTGGGCATGGGAGAAGTACCTATAAAGTGCAAATTGTTGGTATTTATGAGTTGCATTGAATTGCCCAAGAAAGAGACAGACTTCCCTTCTCAGCTTCAAGCTGACAGCCAGCGAACAGACCATTTTCCAGTACTGTCACCCCTAATCAGCATGCACCCTACCTGCAGAATTAACTTCTGCCAGAATGTGGGCAACAAAAATCACAGCTGAACAAAGATATGTAAGGTGTTCACTGCTTGACAAGGGATGGGTGTGGAGATTTAAATGCTAGCAGGAATAAAAGCACTTTGTACATCTAGTCAACTTTGCTATGTCTCAATGTACTCAAGAGCATGGGGATTGTCACTGAAAGCAATGGGAGTCTTGTCTCTGACTTTATCAAACTTGGAAATGCAGCATTTCATTTCACAGAAAGGTAGCAAAAGGCAGATTCAGTGTCTTGCCAAAGTTCACAGGAGGCAATGGCTGAATCATGAGCAGAAAGGAAGGATGCCGTCCCTACCTACTGCTTTTAAGCATGGGGCAACTTTCTAAAGCAAAGAAAGACTGTCTGTATTGCATGCTGCTGTCATAACTGAGGATAAAGATGGAGGTGCAACCAGGAGAAAAGCGGAAAAAAACTCAAGATCAACTATTTGTTTTTTCCTCCCAATACCAGAAAATGAAAAGTCAGTTCTTACAATATGCTGCCCAGGCGTGGTCTCTATTAACTTTGGTTAATTCCATATGTCTGAGAAGGAAATCAACTCTAAGCCGGTTAGACTTGCTAAATGAGATTTGTCTAAGGCCCCACCCCCAGGTGCAGTGTCATGCACCAAAGATTTGGCATTATTTAGAAAGATGCTGCTTGTCCAGACACTGTTTATAATGGTCAGCAAAACACAACCACATAACAACTCATACATAATATTTCTGTCTTGAGCAAGACCCCATTCAGCACATCTTAATCTCTAAGGAACTTCTAGTCCATATCCAAAGCAAGACATAAGTAGGGACTGTACCAGCAGCATCCCTTTTATAAAGCTTCTGATAAGTGTATGAGGGACAAGCACATAACCCTGACATCTTTAGCAAGAACTTTCAGCACCTTCAAGGTCTGGTCCACAATGTTTAGATTAATCCTGGTATCTTGGGTCATGACAGAAGAGAAACAGACTTGTTCCTAGCAAGATAATATGGCCGTTAAACACCAATGAGTTCTTAGAGGGGTCAGTTTGAGGCTCACTTCTTTGCACTATTTTGTGACTAGCCAGAAGAAGCACTGAACCAAGAGTTTACAAAGTATTTCATTATGTCCAAAATTGACACCATGAAACTCAATGATGAAGGTGCTGTAGTAGTACTGCGGCAGAGGCAGCAAAAAGAACCATTTTAGCACACAGCTTTATCCACCAACATCTTAGTTGAAGCTCAAGAGGCTGAGCCCAGGTACATGACTTTGTACAGGAAGGGCTGAGGTGCAAACCCACATTTCTCTCTGCTGTGCTCTTAGGTGGAGGCAGTCACACCCCACAGAAGAGCCAAGTGAACAACTGGATATTCAGCTTCCACAGTCAGATTTTCCACAGCTTTTCTGTCAGAGCCACCAACCTAGTACTGTTAACTGTTGCCTTACACACAAACATGCCTTAATACAGGAGACAATCCTCTAAAGTGTAACACTAGCAATTGTTCAACATGTCTGAAAGACTTACCAAGGAGATTTAGGCTAATCTAACTAAAGTTAGGCACCCACTGAAGCTGTACATCACCTTTGCTGGACAGTCACAAAGAACCAGGTAAACAGAACAGGGATATCTCAGGGAACCTGCCTCCATAACCAAGGTCTGCATTGTATCTCTTGCAATTCCTTACAGCCTTGTGCATTTATTTTATTTGATTTGCCCACTGCAGACAATGGACAGCCCAAGACTTCTGGTTGTTTGCCTGCTTGCATGTGATGAAGCTGAGCAGCAGGGTCTGTGGATAGACTCTGAAAGCCTCATCCCTGAAAATACACTCAACCAATTCACATTTTGAACTGAGGTTCCTGTCTGAAGCTTACCGCTGCAGCCTGCTCACAGCAGTCTGTGTGAAGAAAGAACAAATGAATGTTCTGTTTCTTTAGAAAGCCAAAAATTTCAAAGCCCACTTTATCTCTAATTGGAGTAAGACTGTTCCTCATCTGCTACGGTACTTTTGATAGCCTCTTTTACCATTATATTTACATTTACATTTCGTGAAATGAAAAGTTTAATGAGTTCTAAAAACCCCACAATATTTTAGGTTGTTTACATAAGAAAAATGATCTATGGCTCAGAGCTGAAGAGGGAGTAACATAACAGATCTTGTGGGGTATCTTCCCTGCTGTGCAAAAGAGGAGCACATACACTTTCAATATCGTTAATGGCAGCTGAGAGCCTAGTTTCCCAGGAGCTATACAGAGCACACAGCCTTTCAACTTTAATCTCCCAGTTTCAGGGACAGGAATTCACACTGAAAAGTACACTGTGCGCTGTCAGTACTTCTGCAGTGACAGAACCTCAAAGATTCTCTTTGGTTCTTTGACTGATCCTGTTATCCTTTTGCCATTTTTTAATGCTTAAACACATTTTCAAAGGTGCAACTCAACACTCTGCAAGGGTACCAACAGTGCAAGAAAATATGTAATAAAAAAAATATTTATTTTCAAGTGCAAATCAGTGTTGCTCTAACACTGTTACTATTCAAGTAAATTTTTTATCCGCTCATGACAAGGCATTTCTGTTAGTACAAACCTGCAAATTCTGAACTGCTTCCTATTGTTATTCATAGGCAGTATCTTCCTCATAGCAATTCCGATTTCTAGGGACTTTATCCAGGATCTATACAGTTGCAATGAGAATTAAACCACATCTTTTTATTACCTGCTTAGCCAATTTTCAATTTATTGGCATCAACACTGTAAGATATAACATGGTTGGAAGCTTTCTGCAAGGAAAGAATTGCCTGAAACAACTTCTTCCATGAAATTTCATACTCAAAAGCCTGACTAGCTAGGACAGATCAGCACAGCTCTACCAAAATGCCAGGGAATGCCCCTGATTCATAGTAGCTAAGGCTCAATCTTGGACACATGTCTTGGGGAACCACAACGTGAGTTGTTGCTTTCTCTGCAGTGATGGAAAGATGTTTGCAAAGTATCTTTGCTTTCTTCTGCTGCCAGAGAATCTACTTGTTCCCATTCTCTCCCTAAAACAAATCCTTAGGTGTTTCTCCTGTTACTCTCACATCTGGTCCTGAGACCACAAAGTCAATCAGAGCTCCACCACTTGCCAACCACATTACACACTCAGCCCTGCTAATCACAGCTTTTCAAGAGGAAGCATTAAATGAAGAGCCTCCCTCTGTCTCGTAGGCTCCTATAATTTTAATGTCCAAACACCTCCCGGTCTATAACCTTAACTTTCCCAATTTTTCTATGATAAGGCAAAGGATTAGTTATCCCAGTACAGAAGCGTAACTGAGTCACAGAGACATTATGTTATTTACTGCAAGTTCCCAAGAAAATCTTTGAAAATACACATAGACCTCAATTCAGATGACATCTGTCACACAGCCTCAGCTGATGCTAAGGGTACTCATTAAACAGGCTCACAGCAGCTACACAACTCTGAAAAGCCCATAAGCAGCCCTAGTTAAGGGTTTATAGTTGAAAAAAACCTCAACTACTGCCATAGGTAACTTCCTTTCAACAACGAGCAAATCAGAGAATAATATAATGCAAAGCTTCAATAAGAGAGAGAAAAAAAAAGCAGCCAAATGACACTCATTTCTAAAAAATCAAGTTCAATTTATACTATTCATATAAGACATCAATGAGAGTTCTCTGGAGCTTCCAAGTGTCACACACATGAAGGATTACTTGAGAAGCATATTTCTTAATTAGATAATGAATCAGTTCAATTTGTGGTAACCTTAAAGATCTGAATGACTCAAACAGGCTGATTTGGTAAATATGAATCTTGAATAATCTAAAAAGACTCTGCCATTCTAGATAAGGAAAGAAAGTTAAGAAGTTAAAGAATTAACTTTTCTGAGCAGTTTAAACTCCAGCTTCCTGGTGCAGAGATTTTAACTATAAGATCCCACTGTCTTTCCATAGGACCTGTTCCTCAGTCTTGAAAAAATCAAAGCTACTCCAGGGATGAAGCAAAGAGGACAGCGCTCTCTGAGACCACAACTCAAAGGCATGTAATAAAGCAAGGACTGAGGATTGGGAAAGAAGCGTGCATATATGAGGAGGATGGCCTCAGAGTCAAAGTGGGATGTTCCTGACAATTGTTTCTTTCCCAATCTTTGCCCAGGGTCTGCTCTCTCACTTGCATCTCTGTGCCCAAATTGCTCACGCAGAGTCAGACCAGAGTGCTGTTGACTCCACAGTGAACCTGAGCAGCTTCCACTGGACACTCACAAATAGGGCTACTTGGACTTCAGAAGTTTGTTCCACCTCTACAGTGTGAGTGCACCTCCATTTCACTGCAGGGTTCCAAAATATAAATTCCTAAACATGTAACACAGCAAAATAATGTAAGAATTACTTATATGGAAAAGTCAATCTTTTCAGAACAGTCTCACACAGAAAACAAAAAGAACAAAGACACACACTGAAAATACAGGAGAAAAATGAAAACACTAGGTGGCTGTTCCCAAATGGAGTAATATCCCTAACATATACTTAATGAGGCAGGAGTTCTGTGGAAACAAGTAATAATGTGATCCCATAATTAAAGACTGCTTTATAATATGTATGCAGAAGGCTGCCACAAAGACTGCACAAACACCCTTTATTCCAGTACTTCCTGAAATGAGCCATTTGACTCGGCAATGTTAAAAGGTTCCTTTAACAGCTTTTTCAGTCAGTGATACATCATCTAGATGTAACTGGGGTCAAGTGCATTAAGAATCTGAGCAACATTTTGTGCTGCAACATTACAAAAGAGGCACTGTTTGACCTGCAAAAACTGACTCGCACTCGATGTATTTCTATGGCCATACTATATGCGTAAGCATAAAGAACTTGGAATTCATTAAAAAAACTTTTAATTTTTTTTTTTTTTAATTCGGAATAAAGTATATAAATACTAAGACTTTGGTGGCCTTTTAGTCCCTGTATGAATGACAGTGGCATCACAGAAACAGCACATTAATCATTTTACCCAGTCTGAAGGTTAACTGGGGAACACAAGGACACATAGCAAGGCTTTCCAGGCGCCTCACCCACAGACCTCAGTCAGAAGTAACAATGGCAAACTGATTAAAATCTGGCTTAGAAATCCCACTTTTTACAGTTTTATTAACTTTTAATTAGTAGGCACAAGCATCATTCTAGTGTTAAATAATCCTTCCTTAAGAAGGGGTATGATCTCCATTGTATTTGCATTTCAGCCAAGGAAGAATGCACTTTTTCCTTTATAAAAGGTCTGACACTCACTAACATAATTAATGAGTAGCTTTGAATGTGATCTTCCTTTAAAACCCTCTATTCAGGATCAGAACACTGTTTGTAATTATAGGTGCTGAGCAAAGAGCTTGTCTTAGTACATTTCAAAATGCTAAATATATAATTCAACTTTATTTGAAAGTTGAGATTTTCAACAGTTCAAGGGGCTTTCAGAATGGAGGGGTTTGATTTAATAGGGGCTGGTCACTGAAAGTGGATCTCAGAAAACTGCTCCAACAGCCCTAAGCTGACCACTCTGGCAACAGTTCTTATGAGCAAAAATGAAAACTGGGTTCTGACACAGCAAGCTGTGATTCTTGAAAAGTAATCCTTTCTCATTCAAGCAGCCCTACTAACCTCACTGGGTCCTATCACATAACCATTTGTAAAACCAAGACATCCCAAGCACAGGGATCATGGGATCACATGCAACATTTTGGCTGACACTTTTTGGTTCTGGAATAGTCTCTTTGACAGCATATTTTTTCAAAAGATACAAGGAAAGCACTTGGGAGCAAGCAAATGCAGCTACAGCATTAACTAAATTAGACCACACTTGTCAGAACTCTAGACCACGTATGGATTTGAGACAGAGGAGGTGTCTGACAGGGCATGCAGCGTTAACCTAACCACACAGGCAGAGGCCACTTGAAGTAATTATATTCAGGACCCACATCAAAGAGAGCAGAAGGTTTATAAAAGCTGTGCATGTTCTGGTCCTCAATATTGGAGTGTGCAGATATGCACTCATGTATATGTGTCTGTATATATTACACAGAATAATTAAACAATTTTTTTTTTTTTTAAGGAAAGTACATGGATAAGGAAAGTCAGCCAGGACATCTGAAGAGCAAGTATGTTAAAAATTAAACATCCTATTCAATTCTAGTAGGTTCTAAAAGTATTTTCTGAGCATTGGCTCTTAAAAGCACAAGACTGCCACTGAATCAGAATGACCACTTCCACTCTGTAAAGCAAAAACCAAGAGCACACCTGAGTTGAGCATTCATGCATGTCAATTTACACCAGCAAAGCACGTACCCACATGGTCCCACTTTTAAAGAGGTTTAAGTTATTTGTAAATCCTGTGTCACTCTGACAGTGAGTCGTTCTGCAGTGGTTGAAGTGCACACCATCTCAGGATAAGGCCTTGTGCTGGCTGCCAAAGAGTGAAACAAGCTAATCAGCAGTGTGCTGCTGCATGCTGATGTTGACACTTCAAGGAACCACAAAATACTCAGTTCAACTCACTAATCCTTTAGTGCTGCTTCCCATCGATTACAGAGTTCACTATAATTGCAGGTTTCAAAAAGCACTAGTAAGATTATTAACAGAGCAATACTGAGGACAACACAACAAGGAAAGGACTTCAGATGCCACATCATTTCCATGCAAAGCCTTTACTAATAGCTGCAATGTCCTCATATGCATCAATGCCAAACCACAGGCAGAATTACCTGTATGTGGCCCACAGAGGTACAGTAAGTCAACAAGCTGCAAGAGCACACTGTAAGCAAAAAATAATTTCTGAGATGCAATATTGGTCCCTAAGTTTAGGTACAGGCACCGCACAGTAGAAAGATTGAGTCCAGAAACTCCACTGCTGACCATTCAACCACTGGATGTTTGAGCCAGGGACCCAGTTCTGCTGCTCCCCTCTGGTAAAGCTCTGCCTCCAACAGCCCGCTCTGACCCTGCTACACACAGGAGTTGCTGGAAACTCAACTTAATGATTTTGCAGTCTCACTGCACCCTTCCACACTTGCAGCTAGTTTTTCTCTGCTATATCTAGTGAGCATACAGTTCTTCAGGAAATAATTTGCTGTCTCTTACTGGTAAATCCCATCATCGAATTTTCAGTTTCTATCTGCACAATACTGGCTTTCTCTCCTGTTCACCTCTCCTAAATTACTTTGCAGCATTTCACAACCCCTCAGCAATGCAGACAAATTGCTTTCTACTGTCATCCTTCCATTACTCTCCTTGAATAACATTAATGAGACATATACTAGGCTTTGGGTAGCTGGACACCCTTGGCCAAGACAAACTGAGACAAGACTCAGGCAAGGCTCTTTAGGGTGCCAATTTATTTGAAAATTATATAGAGCAAATAAGTGCAGGCTCTTCTGTCCAGGTGTCAGGAATTTTCCCATCTCCTTCCCTCATGTGTAAGAGTGGGATCTTACCCACACACACTGACCTCAGGGATACTGTAGGATATATGGTCCCAGCATAAAATCATGGAACACATCAGGAGGCATGTGTGCTGTCTTTACTCCACCACTTAACACCAATGTTTAAAATCAGCTGTCTTTGGCTAGGATGCTTAGTGCTCAAGTACCTGTCATCATCCACGTGGACAAACCACTGTGTTCCAGAATTTCTCCCTTGGGTTTCAAGCCTCAGCAGGCTGCTCTGCAAATACACCACTTTTCTCTCTGATTTCCCACTGTCTCCTTGCAATCCTCAAGTAACTTTCCCCCACACCACTTAATTGTAGCAATGCACTGGTGTAAGGGCAGCTACCATCACCCTTGTCAGCACCTTTTCTTACTGCTTCCAGAAGTCCCGAGGAACGTGTAAGCCAAGTGCTGTAACAACAGAGGGGTACCATCATCACCACCAAACAGAAAAGGCACAAGATGTCCTGGGTTTTATTCCTCACAGTCCTAATTATTTCTCTGCTTAGTACTGACATCTCAACTGTTCCACCTTACAAAGTTCAAGATACAAACACTCGTAAGTTAAATATAAAAATTACTTTCCCAGACAGGTGACTGCAAAGTCCTGCCATCCGTGGCTCTCAGGCAGTCATAGGATGTGTGTACTTGAGAGGCAAAATTTGTATGCTAAAGCCCCACAGAAAACACTGCATAGCCATAATCACCTCACATAGAAGTCTTCTGCACTTGACCATGGAATAAAGAGCATTCATTAGAGCAAATAACCAAGCAACAATCAGCTAACAGCAATCAAGTCAAATGCAGTCATGGTTACATACATGGGTACACTGAGCTGATGATGTTTTTAAGGCTAGAGCCTAATTTGCACTGCCCCCAACTCAAAGGCAAATATGCCAGCAGTAATGGTAACTGAACCAAAAAACTGGATAATTCTGCCCTAAGGAAAACATTTGGTAAAGGTTGAATCAAAAAGCAGAACATCCCCAGTAAGAGACAACTTCAGCACCTGCTGTTAAAGTCAGTGAAGCACTGTGAATAGACCTTGTTAAGCACGGATGACACACCTGGTCTAGGCTCAGCAGAGGAAGCCATCAGGATCGCATGGCAGGCCTAACATCACTGCAGTAGAACAAAGAAGTACTGCAGGGAAGCACAACCAAGCTCACAAGACTTGGTTGTGTGGTCACAGCCTGTGAATTTTTTCATTCACATTTACTCAGTAAGTATCAGCCTTAAAACAACTCAGAAAAAAAAATTTCCCAAGTGAGACCATAAATCAAAAATTAAACAAGGTAAACAAGACAAACAAAGGAAATACACCTCACCATCCCCATCAGTGAATACTTTTCATTTTTCCTTTTCTTGAAGAATAAGGAATGTATAAATAAAAAAGAATCAACAGTTGCTGGGGGTTTTATTCATTTCCACATGTTTGATCTTTACCGGAAAATCACTCTCATCATCTTACCCAGGGTTAACTCCAATGATATGAACTGACAGCTTTGCTTTTACCATTAATATCTGTCCAGGATAGCAGTTCTGGTTCCTATCCAACACTTAAAATATTCACCTACGTATTCTATCCACATCCATCTCAGAATCTTCTTAATTATTCAGTAATCTGCTGTAACAAGGATTTCTTTACAGAAGATCTGTTAAACATGACATATATGGAATCCATTTCACTAAAGGATTTATTTTCTTGTCAGATTAGAAAATAAATTGATAAAATCACTCTTGCTTTCCAAGATAATGGATGCATTACACCAATTATTTAGACGTCGTAGCTTTACGGTAGAAATTTTTAAAAACATGGTAGCACCAGGACAAACCACAGAATGCAAATTCAAAAAAAGCACACCTTCAAATATTCAGTCCCTTTTGAAGAGGGCAACATTACCCACAGTACTAGTTATACCCAAAATAAGATCTAGAATTTGGGATTATAAACCATATTCTTTGATCACACAGTTCATCAAGCAAAATCTAAGAGAATTCTGCAACTAAGAAGGGGAAAACTAAATCTTGCTGCACAGAAAGGATCTTTTCCTTCCACGTATTATTTGGACACTTTGTAACTGACCCACTAAGGAGGTTATATATATAGATTGACCATCTCAAAATGCAGAGCTGGCTGAACCACATGCTGGATAACCTTCCGACTCCTCCCTTCCCAGGTGCCTGGAAAATCCTTGTAGATTTACAAGAGGAGAGACCACAGCTATCCAGCTAAACACGCAGCAGCAGCTTTTGGATGACTACCAAATACATCTTTACTCGGGCCAGGGAAAACTGTCCGGAATCCCAGTGTGGGGGCCTGCCTTACCCCGAGTTTTTCCACTTCCATCGCACTGTGGTGAGCGCAGAGCCACTGGGCACAATGCCACGGCAGTGGGAGTGGGCCTGGCCTGGCATGGAAGGGCATCCTGCACTAGGGTGGCTACCGAGCACGCGGGAAGGCAACCACCTCTTGCAGCAACAGCCTCCCAAGGGAAAATACAAGCAAAAAGGTGGGTGTGGCCCAGATAATCCTGGAATCAAATTCTTAACAGCTCTCTGGTGGAAGAACTATGCAACTTCTATGAAAAATTATAAATTAAATCTGCTTTTCTTCTGGGGTTTGGGGGTAATTTTTTCTCCACCTCGCAAAAAGATTTCAATTTTTCTTTAAAATATTTTTACAAAAGTTTAAAGTCCAGAGTGGCCATCCAATTAAAAACACTTTAATGACTGAGCGGTACTGGTAACATTTAATCATTACTAAGGTTTTTAACACAACAAAAGATGACAATGGATTTCTTCCTCTAATTGCAGGTACCTCAATTTAAGCTTCCAGAGCCTTGCCCATCTACTAAAGTAGATGCTCCATAATAAGCAGCTAAACTTTCAAATTGCCTGATATTGTAGAAAAGTCTATGCACAAGAACTATGCTTTATAACAGGAAGAGGAGGAGCCTATCAATGGTATGTGCAATTTCCAAAAACCATTATATTCAGCATTAAATATTTAGACAACGGCTAAGGAAGAATAACTGGAGTAACCAGAATACTCATTCAAATTGTGTACAAGGGGAAATAAAGAATTTTCATATGACGATCTGTTTGGCCATAATATAATCTTCAATGTTGTTTTCCAGCAATATACAGGGAAAAAAAAGCATAATTCTATTTATTACTATATTAAAAACAATGTCTGTGCCTGCAAGTTTCCTTAAGAAAAGGTGCACAAAGTGCTCCTTTTTCTGCAAATGCCAAGGGGAAACAGAAGAAAAATTATCTCCATAGCTCTTGCATCACTATCATGCTGTAACCAAGAAGGCTAATTAATAGGTCTGCCTCAGCAGGTGTCATTAAAATACTACTTTTTTTTATTATTCATCAGGATAGGCTTACTGCATTTTTACCCATTTAAAACTTTCAAGTAAATACATGAGGAAAAAATTTTTGGTAAATCTAGTTTTATCCAGATAGAAAAAGCAGCCATAGAACACAACTTTTTTCAAACATGTCTTGCCTTACAGTTACAACAGGCAAAACCTCAAAAAAATTTATTATTCCATAAGATATAACCAACAAAAAGCTTTCCATTCTGATTCACATCCCCTTAATTTTAAGGGTTGCTTCTTTTTCTTTGACCAGCAATAAAAGATTGAGATGTTCTGAATTTCATACCATTTGAAAACAGTGTGAAAGTAGTTCAGTCAAAAGAAATAAAAATTTACAAAAATTAAAAAAAAAAAAAAAAAAAAAAAGAAAAGAAAAGTAATTTCCCCTAAATTTTGCCGGTGAAAGTTTGCCATTCTTTTCAACTAATAGAAATATTTATTTATATTATTCAAGGTATCCTCATTATGGTACATAAAATCAATTTCAGCAACAATGCTTTACTGTATCTTTTAACTAAGATATTTATCAGTAATGATAAGATTCTGTTGCCATGGAAAGAAGAATTTACATTACTAGATAAATTTTAAAATACTATTTTTGAAACTTGACCATCAGATGCAAGTGTTTTAGATTCTTTTCTAAATTCGCTCCTATAATAACATGACAAACTGAAAACATTCCCAACCATTTCAGCATTACGTACATCAGACGTGGCAAAGAATGCTATCCACATGCTCTCCTTTAGCCTGCTTTTGGCATACAAAAGCCAAACACACTTAAGAGTTTTCAGCATCTTTGGTTTCTATTTTACATACGGTTCCTAACAATGATTCCTTAGATCCCCAGTGGAAATCCCCCAATTTCTTTATCAAGCACAGCAAAGTTTTAAAAGAGGATTCTGTATTCAAATTATCAAAGGAGTTTACTTTGCAAATAGCAAGCCTTCTGGGGAAAACGTGTTTTATTCAGTCCTTACGTTCTTCTCACTTTCGTTTGTTGTCGATGGTACTTGATTCACCACAAATTGATGCTTGACAAGTGTCTTGCCCTCTACCCCAAAGAAATGTTTCGAAACTAGAAAAGATACCAGTACTTTGATGGGTTTTTTTTCCTAGGAGAATTTGCAGTATATTATACAGTAGCAACCTCACCAGCTTAAAGAAAAAAATCTCAGTGCAGTACAATGGTAGAGTGACAGAGACAGTCATAACTCCTCCTTAACCTTCTTTATGGTATCTCTATCAGGTTGGCAATAGATGAGGACAGAGCAGAGCAACCCCACCCAGACAACACAGCAGGAAAAACTGGGTATTCCTCAGAACAATCACTGCAGAGCTAGGAACCTGACTACAGCTTTCCTTTCCATTCTCAAATGAGAATCAATAGAAGGAAAGATAAGACATCTCTTAGAAATCCATGTATTAACCTTACGTTTTATACATTTAAGTGCTACATCTTTTATGTTCTGTGCTTTTCTAAAACACACAGAGTTTTTGCCTCTATCATATACTACAGTCTCATGTCTATGTCAATAGTCAAGCAGTCTATATGCCAAGCAGCCTATACTGCTTGGGGCAGCTGGGATATTCTATTTAGTAGTCATTTCTTGATCCTTCCATCATTTTCCTGTTGGCACAGCCACTCTTAACCACTCAGGCAGCCACAGTATATTACAGCATCTTTTTTCCATTTATCCTTGAATGATCAAAATTATATTTCAGAAGTACACAATAAATATATTTTAAAGGAACAACAGATATTTGAATTATAAAATAAACAAGAGGTACTGGCCCAATGCCACACCACCATTCTGAGTGTGAGAAATGCATCCTGTATGGCACATCACCTGTTTTCTGCCACTGTTTACACCTTCAAATGGTCTTCCCGGCATGTTATTTGTTACGAAGTTTGATTTCTCTTTAGGTTTATCTGACAGAAAGTCTCAAGGTGGACCAGTACAAACTATTTCAGTTGTCAATTCCCAAAACCAACACTGACATTGGTGTTTGCCTAGCCCTCTCTCTGTACCAGTAGTATGTGCCTCCAAAGCTAAAAGAAAAAAAAAAATTCCAAAGCAGTGCCACTGCAGCATAATCTATGTTGATACCTCTAAAAGGTAGAGTCTGAAATGCAACCAAAGTAACTCACTGGGTTTCAGAGTCCTTATCACAACTGTACGCAGATGCCTCACTTCCACCAAGTCACCCTGGCAGCAGAACAGACCAGACCAGTGTCCAGCGTGACAAAACCCTAAGGTGGCTGCTCTGACCACATGGCCCAGAAGCGCCTTTGGCACTGCACCCCAGAAGCTGTACAGCTGCATTAGGGCAGCATTTGATTACAGGATAACTGCCTTCATATCTTAATATCCCTACTTTTGGGTCTTGGACTACATCAAGGATCTCTGCATCGCACATCATGCCACTTCACTAGCCAGACATGGTCACTCAAATGGAGTTTATATACAAAACAAGGACTAAGCCTGGCTTTCCAGGGTCCAGGTGCAATTCAGTGTACTATTTGTTAGAGCAGAACTCCAAGCCTTGGCTTTTACTCTTTCACAGAATTTCAGTGCAACAGAAATATAGTTCTCTGCTCTAAAGCATGCAGACTTAAATAGCACTCGTCCTTATTCAGCTTAATTTGCAAAATCCCAAATCCAGTTTTACAACTGATTTTTAAATGTATCTGTCATCCAGTGGACAACATCTGCTGCACATCGCTAAGATGTGCTTCCGCTGCGCAGGAAAGGAGTCTGGTACTGCGGCTGCCAGCTTTGCAACTGCCTTGGTTTTCAGCTAGAAGCAGGTCTTGGCCAACACACAACCACATGGCATGTGCACAAGTAAAACTAGTTGTGTCAGTGCAAAGCAAAGCCCAGCAATCACCCAGTCATGCACAGAACTTTTCGACAGTCCTCTCTGCAAACATGACTCCTCATCTAGCTCTCACTACCATGAAAATAACCATAAGGCGATTAAAGCACAGATGTCTCACTGCCTTCCTCTCCCCACCCTTAAAATCTAACTACTAGGCTGTCCTGATTTATACTGAAAAAAATTCCTTGTTTGCCAGCATATACTATCCCTGGTGATGTCAAGAACTTTGAACAAGTCTGTGATTCAAAGGTGATGGAGAACAACTAGATGCAACATTTGAAGGGGAAAACTCCCCTCCATTTCAAATGCAGATAAAATACAAACTGATTTAAACTAATATAAACTTAATTAGACCCTGTAATAATTAAGTTAAAATATCATAAGAGTCCTCTTTGGATGTCCAGGGCTGTCTGGCATATTTAGGCTAATGAGCATCATTTATTACTCTTTGACCTCTCTTTTCAAGAGTGGCCAGCCACGTGCTCGCTATGCTCCTCAGTCTGGGGGAATGACAGGACATGGGGATGTTCAACAGAATGGGACCAAAGAACAAACATGGTGGGTAAGGGGGCAGAGCAGCTGGGGAGACAATACAAGTATGGCAAACCACCAAGAAACAGAACAACATAAAAAGGAAAAGGTAAAAATTTTTTATGCAGAAGGGAAACAACTCCTGCAGGCCCTCTGATAAAAAATTCCTTCCAGTAGAAAGATGTGCCACAAGGATTAACTTGAGAGAACGCGTGGGTATGGTACAGTGTGATGAGCAGCTGGTGCAACATCACGCCTCATTACCCGCCAGTGCTAATGTGAACACCTCACACCTGGTCCTCAGTCATTTTGGAGCAGAGTTCACAGTTCTGCTGTTAACACAGAAGCTGTTGCAACCCAGTTCTTAAGAAATACCGTTAGCCAAAGATGCAAATTTTCAGCCTCTCTGAAAGCAAGACCCATAAAGGACAGCTCCAACCAGCTCCAGGGATAAATGACCTTCTGCTGCCCTTTAAAGGCATCTATGCCCCTTCAAGAGAGGTAGTATACATGCAGGTTTGGGACAACAGAAAGCAAACACCACAAGCATTTCACTGATGTGTGGAGATAGCAGGGTACGGCAGTCAGCAGGTCTGGCTCCTACACAATACACACGCTCCCGAATAACTCTGGGTGAATCGGTGGCCAGTGCCCCTCCATCCTTGTTCTACTTTGATGTCAGTTGTTCAGAACAACAATCTGCAGGTCACCACAAGTCTTTATCTTGTCTAACCTTGGCTGCCTCCCTTGCAGCATGTAGATGATGCTACAGCACAACTAGTTTTATTGCAAGGCTACTTAGCATCCAGTATCAATATATGCTACCTGAAAACTTAAGTCCCAAGTTCAAGAGTCATTTAAACATTTCTCAGCCTTGCTGCAACTCACCAGACTCCACCTGACACCTCTCTGCAGGCACTAAGATTTTGACAGAGCTACTCCACTTCTATATTGGCTGAATAAAAAAGGCAAAGTTCTGTTTTAGGAGCTAAACAACATCTCCAAGCCCAGTAAAAAAAAAAAAAAAAAAAAAAATTACATAAATATGTACCCTGGAACATATCAGAACATACTGTAAATACTGATAAAGTTTGGGTTTTGCTACCCTCAGTGACCTTCTGTCCTAAATTAGCTGCTGAAATCCAAACTGATTTTCTTCTCTGTTCTTTTGGCTAACAGTTCTGACAGTCCCATTATCACTGCCTTGTTTATCTCCTACTCATGGCTTCTCATCTGGACAAATATTTATTTTCAGTTTTTCTTAATTGTGTATTCAGTTTTCATTACTACCAGCAGGCACTTCAGAAGGATAAACAATAAATTCGGTGCTCATTTGACAGACACATTGCTTTGTTTTCCACTCTATTTAGGAAGGGGAAAAAAATTATTTATTAACAATTGACAATTATTCTTCAGTTTCTCTCCCAGGAATTGTATTAATTGTATTATCATCTCATTTACAATAACATTCATGCCCTTAAACTCAATTAAGAATTGTCTTCATGGATTATAGCTCCAAGAAGATCAGAGTATCAGAGGCTCAAACAAAATTACTTATCTCCTTGGAAAATAAATCTTCTCACAAATTCGGGATGTACATCTGGCACAGTCCTGTCAGTCTTAGTTAAGAACATCAAAATCTACAAATATGCTTATGAGCAGAAGACTATACAGACACAGTTTGTATTTATGGTATCAGTAACACTCTAAATGATTGCAAGTCCAAGCAATCAGTAGTTCTATAATGCCCCCTTGTAAGAAATCCCCTAATATTTTCAGACTTTTACCCAGTATGGGGAAAGAAACTTATTATTCAGTCAATCCTACTTATTTTTAAACAAGTAAGCATTTCTGGCTTTGTAGTGTCAGGAATTACATATTTGGGGTTGCAGGCTCTTAAAACATATTTAACTGTGCAAACAAACACAAAATCCCCAAACCAATGAGTGGAACTCATTGATCATTATTTCTTGCTAGAACGTGACCCATAGTGAAAAGGCAGTGAAACAAAGCTACTGTATCTGAACTGAAATCAGTATTTAATAGCAGAAAAGTAGCATCAAACCAGGAACAGCAATACAGAAAATGAAGAATTATTTGATACATATGCAATTCATTTAGTATCACGACACTTAAAAATTATGTTTCACTTACCATTCACGGAAGATCGCTTTTACTGCCTGTGGCACACTAGGGTTTTTTATCATAATATAATTAGTATCAGTGAAAATAAACTTATCATCTTGTTAAGAAAAGGTCAATGGTATGCAACAACTTACCAAGCGTGAAAATAAAATGCTATCAGGCAAAATTTTTATACCAAACATGTCATGGAGCCACAGATGAAATCAGGGCCTCACTTGGGTCACGCGCTGCATCATAAATACTATAAGGACTTCTCTGAAGAGTTTCTCATCTAAAGTCACCAAACACACCCCCTCACTCCCACAGGGAGCAGCACAGCTCCCAGCAGCAGCTGCCTAAGCAGGGAGGACAGGGAAAGGTGAAGGCAGAGGTCCTGGTACCTCTCAAACCTCCCAGTTCCTCCTCCCACACAACACCTCCACACACCACAGCTCCTGCCTGAGGCAATACCCAAACACTACATGTTTAGGAAACACCAACTTAATATATTTTTAGTAGTGACCCAAGCAATGTTAGCACAATAAGAAAGAGACCACATGGGAGAACTAATTAAACATCTCTACCCAGACACAGTAGTTTTGTTTGTTTTCTTGTTGGTTTGGCTGGCTTGGTTTGCTTCTTCAACATTTGTCTTTGTGTATCATCCACCTATTCAAATACAACTGCAAAGGATGTATCAATCTTTTTTGTGTAGCAATAACACTTGGACAGCAAAAACAAACAGACATTTTACTCCCAACAAATGTACTAATACTGAAAAAAGTAAAGTGCTCCTGGCTGAATTTCAGTAATTTAAGCAAACAGATCCTTAGTTAAACACCACACTGCCTACAGGCAATGTTGTCTGTAAGAAGCCCTTTAAAACAAAGTTTAGATCTCTTCCTTTATCTCCCTTTGTCATTCACCAAGACAGATAGAAACAACAGGTTCTAGAGAATTATTGCTGTGGCACTTCCCCAAGACAGAGAAGCAATGCGATTTGTGCAGGAAATATGCTCCAGCAAATTTTCTAAATCCCCATTTTGCCATGACATGAAGCACAGGGTCTGCTGTGATACAAGGAGGCTCCAAGGTCTGTACCTGTTCGGTTGAACCCCACCGAGAGCCCCTGTGAACAGGGTCATTTTAACTACAATGTCTGCCTGTTTCAGTCTTCAGGAGACATAAATGAGCTCCGGGGCACAGACAGCTGTGGCACTGTGGTGCCTGATAATGGCCTATGGACCTGTCTCAAGCTGCAAAGTGCAAAAGAAAGCACAGAAAAGCATCAGAGAAACGATGCAGACTAGTTTTGTCTGATTAGAACCTATCACATAACATTTCAGGGGTCAGCAAGATCTCTGCTCTGTTAGAGTGACAGACACAGAAATACCATGTTCATATGTTCACATGCCATGTTCATTTGCTAAGGAATACTGAGCACAGCTCAGACCTGGCAGAGCGCCCACGCACAGTAATGCATTGGAACGAATAAATCATTGTGAAAGCAATAAATCTGAATAATATTCTAAAATGAGCCACAAATGAAAGGTGCTGTTTATCTCAAGCACTTTTTAAGAGCTTCTGAAAGATGTTTTCAACCTTTAAAGAAAGCCATTTTGCAGTCTAAGAATTTCCATAGCACATTCCCAAGGAGCTACTGAGACACAAACCAGAAGCTGGTCCTGCTCCTCTGTTTTTCTCCCAGGCTCTTGCCCTTTTCTCATCTTGCCTTGCAAAAGTCAGCCTTAACCAGGCAGAAGAGATTTAACCTTGGCACAAGCTACCAGAACTGCCAGCAGCTTCATCTTGGTAAAAACATTTGTCACCCACAGACTGGCCAGAGGAGAAAAAAGTAAACTATGATAAGTGGACATGTTCTGCTGCTGTGAGAGAATAGCGGCAGTGCAGAAACAGCTAATTTGGTCATAAATTGCATGCAGACCCTGTGGTTATTCAGCAGCTGAGCTGTTAAGTGTCAGAAACAAAACCTGCCTCTTCCTATCTTTGCTATTATCTTCTGTTGACCCATTTGGGCCTGTGTGCCTCCCCTCTTCAGCAAAAACAGTATAGCTCTTTCCCCAGCACCAAAACCTGACTCTTTGCTGGGCCAAGAACATAATGTAGAGGAATCACTTTTAACAAGCTGATATGACATACAAAGATAGTAGAGAAAAAATCCTATTCTGTTTCAGAAAGCTACTCTGCTGACTACCCTCAGCACATCTGATCTCTGTCATCAGTTTCCATTCCAGAGGCCATGGTCTTCACACAGAACTAGAATCACAGAATGATACAGGTAAGAAGGGCCTCTGGAGGTGTCTAGTCCAAGCACTTCTCGCAAGCAGATCACCCAGATGTCAGCCAGCTGAGCTTCAGAATACTTCCAGGACCAAAGAGTCTACAACCTCTCACAGTCTCTGTTCCAGTGTTCGACAATGCTCATGGTATAAAAGTTTCTCCTATATCTACCTGGAATTTCCCCTGTTGCAACTTTTATCCTTTGTGCTGGTCCCTTCATCATGCACTTGTGAGAAAAGTTTGGCCGCAGTTTTTCTATAATCTCTCTACCCACAAGGTAGCTAAGGGTAGCATTGAGACTCCTCCATAGCACACATCCCCCTCTTCCAGACAGGAGAAAAACATTTCTCTGTCTCTCCTTGTACCTCATTGTCCCCTTAATCACCCTAGTGGCCCTCCACTGGATTCATTCCAGTCCATATCGATGATGACCTTACACTGGGGAACCTCCAACTGGACACAATATTGCAGATGTGAGCTCTCTTACTCAGCTGTGATTCTAGAGATCATCTACCTGAAGGGTGGGCTGTAGTACATTTCAGCCAAAACCAATGCACATGTAATTCTACTTTTCACAGAAAGCGCAGAGTGGAGCTCCCAAAGACAGGCACTCATCAGAAATTCTGATTTATCTTCTGTCAAACCTTTGCTCTTAACTCATTTTGCAGCAAGACCTCTGCTCACATCATGAAGCGTTTTGGAGATTTCACTGTGTTACCTCTGGCTTGAAAGCTCACCTGCACACACCCTGAGGCAGTATATTACATCTCACAAAAGCATGTATTTTATGGGTACAAGCTCCAGTTTAGAGCTAAATCGTACTGGGAAACAGCACAATATCTCCCAAGGACACATTATACCACTGCTATGGAATTTTCCAGAGCTACACATGGGACACATAGAGTTCAAGTCTATCAGCACTGCCTGCTGGGACAGACTCTACTTCTCACACAGAAGGAAGCAACCATTTGAGCTCCCAGCGGAGGGACTCCCTACCAAGAAGAAAACATAATAAAACTTAAATTACTCAGAAAGCTGAGCCCAAGTTAAAGGAAAAACCCTCACCCAGTTCTGAAAACAAACTTGAGTCCTTGTGCAGCAAGAGCATCTAAACGGCTGGAGAGGTTGGTCTAGTGTCATGTTATCCATTTGGCTAATTACAAGTCTGAAAGAGGAACACATTTCACATATTTCTGATCCCTCACTTTAAGGAACTCCAACTCTCTAAAAAATAAAGTAGGTTGTTCAGCAGCCGTAACATCTTTAACAAATCACCAGCATCATTTGGTCAGACATAGTGAGAGCTAAGAACCCTGACAAACTCTATCAGAGTTTTCAGGACAACTGCTCAAGCTTGCACACATGAACTATGCAGTTGCTGCCAGCAAGCATCTGCTCTACTGCTCATGGGCAAGTCTAAATCTGCAGAGAAGGCCTAGTAACATGAGAGGGTACAAACTACAGCATATATTCCTAACCTGCCAGCAAGAAGTTACATGACCCATCCAGTTGTGAGACACCACTGCTTTATGTCAGCAGAGAATGCCCTTGTCACCTGACACATGTAATCCTGGCCAGCAAGTACAAGGCGCTGAAAGTGTCCTGTCTACAATACAGGTGAACACACCTTTCAACAACTACAGGTTGGACCAATCCAATTTGGTTTTAGTTCATCCACACCAGTTTTCACAAGTCTTTTAATCTCCCTTCCCAAACTGCCACAGAACTGAAGAGGGACCAAGTAGTAGCATCAGCCTGCAAGTGCTGCTAGCGGCTCTGACTGCTAGAACTTCCAAAGGCTGAAATGCAAACACTTGCTCTAAATGGAGACCTGGACTTAAACTGCAAGACAGTTTTTTAAAAAGTTAAACACAAAGCTGGCCTTCCTATACTGTCTACAAAAAAAACCTCCATCAGTAGCTCTCCAATCAGTATTCCCCAGGCATCATACACACACTCTGTTTCCTACTTGAAGTTGCCTCTCCACAAGCGGTCAGCCCAGTCACTTGCTTGAATTTGCTGAACCAAGCTAGGTTAGCACAGTTACCACCACGATAACTCAGTTCAGAACCTGCAAACGCAGGCAATTCAGCCAGGAATGGGCATCAGTGGCTGAAGCATTAACCTCTGCCACAAGCACAGATGATCTAAGAAAAGAGCAAACAAGACAATATTATTTTGGATGGTACCACAGCATTGCCTGCCTGCAATAGTCTTCCCCAGGCCTCACTCTGCTGCTCCACCCAAGCTCTGTGAAAATGGCCTACGTGAAACTCCTTGATGGTGCAATCCAGCTGCTGAGGGACAGAAATCCAGGTCACAAGATCCATTACCCATGCAGCTAGCCCCTTCAGTGGCAGCATCAGCAGAGAGGCCAAGGACTGAATGGTCACACACCTCAAATGGAAGTGGATGATGGCTCGTCTTCCAGTAATTTATTTAGTCACTGAAGGAAAAAATATTAGTGCATTAATTCATTAAATGTTATTTCTTCATCTTCGAGGCTAGATTCATATTGAAAACAATGATTCACAAATGGCTTATGACAAAAACAGCAAAACAAATGCTAAGATCTGTTATTTACAGAGGATTGCTTCAGCAACTCCACCTCAAGGTGCCTGGGTGGAGTCTGGTGGAGTCCAGGTCTGCCTCTGCACAGGAAGACAGTATCTCAAATGTTGCACTCATGCTGCACATTTGCTCCTCCTGTTTCTCTGTGCTTCCAGAACAGTGCAAAAATTAATTTTCAAAACAGAAACACATATATTAACGCTTCATGTTAAAGGGATGTATTTGTTTTTCTGTCAGGAAAATTCTGCGCTCAATATGCCTGACACTACTGCTAGTTTACCAAACAAACCACTTGAAGAGAAAATTACTGCAGAGCAGGCTGGAACGACTTCCTGGAGATCACTCGGGTTTTGTGCAAGGCCTCGGTTCTCCTCAGGGTGCAGGAAGGATGGAGAGTCATCCCACGTGCAGAGCCGCAGTGGAGGCACGGCTTCCCAGAGCAAACCGCTCCGTTTCAAAGGGCCCCAGCGGAACCAGGATGGCTCTCCGCAGCGTGCGCTGCAGGATCAGGATCTGTATCCACAAACGTGCATCCACATGGCACTGTCACAGCACGCCTGCATGACTAAGAAGCCAGCTCCCACTAAAAGCCAGAGGCATGCAGGGACACAGCCTTAAATATAACTGTGTCTCTAAAGGGGCAGATGGGTGCATGCTAGGATCTTACCAACACCACCCAGGAACCTCACCTCCCAGCACTAGTAAGAGCTAGGATTTGTAGACACCAGAATTGTTTGCAACTACAGGAAGGCTAAGCACACTTTAAAAAAATAAAAGAACAACAAATAAACCAAAAAACAAACAGCTGGAAATCACCAATACATTTTAAAAAGCTCTACCCAAACCAGTAAGATTTCAAATGGCAGCAGTAAAATTGCATTTCTCCTTTTGAGATGGCAGCTCTCACCAGAGATCCAATCACGGATGATAGACTTCTAAGAATTTTTTTACTTCAATATAATCTAACAATTTTTTTTATGATGCAGTTAAAGAAAAATCTACTCTCAGGAGAATGCATCTGAAGCCAACTTCCAACGCGAAATTTTGTTTTAATTTGTTTTTAATTGCCATGTTATTATTATCCTGTAATCCCCAAAGATACTGAAATTCCTTATGATGGAAACATAGCCTTAACTACAGAAAAATAATATTCTGATATCTGAGCACACTCAGTTTAGTTTTTGGTTGACATCAGATCTTAAAGCAGTTACAATTCCCGATTTCCTAAAGTTACATATCATTCTTTGTCAGAAAAATACTTGTCCCCAAGAACAAAACACAAAACTCCTGTGACAGGTGGTCTTCACCACTATAACCACCTGATCCAGGAGACAAGCCAGGGCTTTTCTATTTTTGGACACTAAATCGACTTCTATTGAATAGAACTCCATTATTCTTGAGCAGCAAAACCTTATTGCTATAGAATGCTTACTTTCATCATGATGGCAGAGATGAGAAACAGGGAAGAAAAAAGAAAAGAAGTAATTGCAAACTGATTAGATAATCTGAACACAATGCAAATGCACTGAAGATAAATTTAACAAGCATTAGGAAAAGTAAATTGCGTGACCAGTTCACATGTTCTTGCCCTCTCCATTAAAATAAAAACCTGACTATGACCACTAAAGCTTCTTCTCCTCACTCTCTCTCATTGAGCTGAAATAGCAACTCACTTTTTGAAGACAAATGTTGTCCCTGTACACAAGACCTAGAAGCCTTTATCTTGTTTGGTCTTATGCTGCACAGAGGGAATTAGGCCAGCAACATCAATGGCACCTCCATCAAGGCCCGGGTACTCTGCTGCCCCTCTAAGAATTACCCCACAGTCCTCTGGGACAACTCAAGAGTCAGCTACAGGGTCTTCCAGGTGGCATCTGGGAAGCCCAAATGCCCACCCCACCCAAGTCCATGCAGTCACCCACCCAGACAGGAAACATTTTCCTTTGCATTACATACCAGGGAACACACTACGCACACAGCAACAAGCCCCAGGAGCTGCATGTGATTGAATAGGACTGTACAAAGAAATTCAGGATTGCTGTGCTTCCCAATTCCCACTGCATTGCACTCCTTACATCCTTTTGAAAATGTCAACAAGTTTTGGCCCCTACATCCGGCAAGCACGTGGAAGGCAATAGAGCAATTCACAGTAAAAATAAATGTTTGTACTCATTTTCTTTGAGGACCTAGATTTTATCAGACTAACAAGAAAGATCCTACACTCAGAAGCTGTTCTACAATCTAAACTATACAAACTGTAGCCAACACTGCAGACCCAATGGACTGGAAGACCTATCATTTTATTGCAAAACAGAGTAGAAATTTTTTTTTTTTTTTTTAAAGAAAATACTTCAAGAGATATTTGTTAGTTACTTAAGTAGAGTGGGAAGAAAAAAGAAGAGCATGTTGGAAGCTGGGAGCAAATCACATTATCTACAAGGCACCGTGTCAGCACAGTTATTCTGACACATGTACATTTTTGTTTCATGTTAAGTCATTATTTGACAGGACTTCTGGGAAAGAATTTGAAGGTAATCTTTTTTTTTTTTTTTTTTTTTCCCCTCTATACCACATGCTGAGGAGTTGTGGGCCTATCTGCCCCTGCCAGAGGTCCAATGTAAAGTCCTTACAGATCAGTTCATCATACAGAGCTGACAAAGAAACACACAAAAGGAGCTTGCTACTTTCAGAAGGAACCTCAGAGTCCCAGCTGTACCCCAGTTCCAATTAACCGATTCATGAACTTTTCTCACAAGAGAATGACTTCCGAAAAAATAAATACACACTCTGATTAAGTAAATTGTGAGGAGTTAATTTGCAATTCCACAATCCCCTAGAGACTCCAAGACCAATCTCTCTGGTGTTTCATCTACAGTAATTTAATAGTTTACATTGTAAGACCTATGGCCTACAATGAAGATACCAGGGCAAATCTTGAGTACATTATTCACCCCAGTCCCACCGATTCAAAAGCACTACTAGGCCAATTAAAGCAAACAAGATTTAGCAGTCCGCTACCTGCCCCAATGATTAGAGCAAGCTGTTTTCCCTGCTGGGATCAACAGCTCCACAGCTAACAGCTTCCACCTGCAAGCACGTTCAGGTTAGGCATGCAAAAAGAGGCAAACCCAAAGGTGTTCCTCTATTCACATTCCACTATTTACATTCCACTTTGCTAAAATCACTAGGCAATTTAATTCCCTACTTGCAGAAACAGACATGCAACATAAGGTAAACCTTCCAGATTCATACACCCAAACCATTCTGAGCTATGCTAAATACTGTGTAATCTGCTCCACGTGTGCCTGGATTTTTAAAATTTGTCTTCTTCCCACATCCCCTTTGTTTCCCAGGAACTGAGCTGGTCATTATTATTTAAAGTAATGTCACCCCAGCCCTGAAGTGTCTCAAAGCTCTGGAACAGTGAAGCACTATTTATGTAGAGTGCACTTGATAACAAGATGAATAAAAACTACACAGCATCTTTAAAGGACCATCCCATATGAGCGTAGCAAGCACACAAGTTCTTAATGACGGCTAAAAGAAGTGCAAATCAAACAGTGCTAAGACTCCAGGTGGCTCCAAGCCTCTTCTGCTACGAATCAATCAAACTGAATATCCTCTAGACAGTGTTTCCATTTCCAGGCCACACTGTGCACTGCCAAATATTCAAAAAGTGATTGTCCATGCTACTTTTTTTCAGGTCACTCACAATGACCTGAACGCTATTTACACAAGTTCATTTTCTAGACACAGAACATCTGAATGAAAAGCATCTTCCTTTAGATTTGGTTACATAAATAAACACTATATTGGGCTGGTGAATACACTATTGTAAAGCGAATGATTTGTGTAAACTGGTGACAAGCATCCCTCCCATGCTGGACACCACAGAAGGTGCAAAGTGTGAAAATTAATTTCTCTCCAATCACTAAGAGAAATGAAGTTTCATCAAGGATGAGTTCAGCCCAACAGTCCTCCCTCTATCAGAAAGTAGCAGAATTGCTAAAACCTTTTGAGATTCCTTCCTAAGGAAAATAATGAATGTTTGTGCTAATTTTCAGTTTTGCAACTTAAATATCCTTAGATATAAGAGAAAAAATATTTTGTTTACAGGTGAAAGGATGCAACTTCAATGCTTTGATGCAGAATACCTGAACACTCTTTTCAGAGTAACTGCGAGCATGAGCAGTTCTTCTGGAAATTGTGAGAAGGTGATAAATGGCTTGTAGAGCTCTCCAACTGGTTTTCTATGCATATGCTTCAGTTGATAAAACACAACTTACGTAACTAGGACAAGACAATTGAGCAGTGAAGACTGTACAGGAAATGTCATTTCTGCCATTATTCAAAATGTTCATGTGGCATTTATATTCTCAGAGAATCATCAGGAAAGTTTTTTCCTTTTTTCTTCCTTGGGAACAGAAGCACAAGTGTTTATTAGAACCAAGAACACCTCTTTTCTTCTCCACCCACATGGACTTGGCAGCATGTCCCAGTATTTTGTGATGTCAGCGCTGAAAAACCTGCACTACATTGCTTCGGGGCCTCTGAGAAAATAAAAACAATTAAACTACACACTGATTTAAGACCTGCCCTTTTCTCCTCTGTGTGCCCTGCATTCAAACAGAGACTTGTTGGTTCCCCTAATAAGTCTGGCCCCAATTCAGCTGCTGATTGGAGTTGGCTCATGGGATTACCATTTATGATATGAACTGATGAACATGTATGAATCGGGAGGTCTGTATGGTTACCTGGGCAGTGTGCGGTGCTATCAGCAGTGCAGCTGAACAAAATGTTAAGGCTTTAAGAACCTACACCAAAAGTGATATTCTTGAGCTCAAAACCATGACAGAAGTACAAAATCACCTAGAGATCCTTGCAGGACAGTGAGTGCCATTTCCCCGGAAGGCAGCACTCACCTGCCTGCCCACACTAGTTAGGGAGGCTGGGCAGAGGAGGTGGCTGCCATTCCTATCAGCATCCACTGGCAACTGTCAGTTCCACCGAACAGCAATACACAAACACCTACTTTGGAAGTAACACACGAGTCCAGAACCAGGAGAGTGGGAAAGCAGACAAAACGCTCAGTTCAAGCGTGCCTTTCCTCTCTGGATCCCTTGGCATCGACATGGTTCTCCCTGCATATTCAAGGAGCATCCCTTGGCTTAGTGCATCATGCCAGCCAAATCACCAAGGACAGCTTGAAACTTGCCTTTTTTTAATACACCTACAATTCTTAAATTTAAACCCACAGATTTTCTCTTAACACAGGATTTTCTGAGGAAATTTTGCCCCAAAGGCTTGAAAGATCTAAGGACAGTGCCACAGCAGGGTGTGCACTGTTCAAAGGGCAGCAAAGGGAATAATCATGCTGGTAAGCACATAATCACACTTTAAGTGCTAATCCTGCAACATAGCCTACAAGCACAGACTCTTCTTTATCCCTAATGAAGAGGCTGGGACCTCACATGCATTGATGTCACAGGTACCTGTTTTTTGCTAGAGGACTAGGGCCTCAATTACAACTGGAAAAAAACATCCAAAACCAGATTTTGGCCCTAACTGGAAAATGACAAAATTAAACTCCAATACAATAACTAAAAATTAACTCATGACCAATAAGTAATTCAGGCACAGATTTCACTTATACCTTAACAGTAAATCTTGTTTGGTGGCATTTAAGCAAGTAACACTTCCATTGAAACATAATTAGATTTATAAAGCCTGCTAGCTATTTTTCTGGAAAATAGCTCTTATCACTGTCATAACAAGATTTCCAGAGATTACAGTCTGGGCTCAACTGTTGTACTATCTAGTCCACAGAATACCATATAAAGAAAGAGTAAATAAGAGACACCAGTTATCTTTGAAACAATGCAGTTAGATTCTGATCCAGCACCACCCTATCTCTCTCTGCCTGCTACTTCAGTGGAATACAGGAAAGAAACATGAATGCTCACCTCTGTACATGCATATGAACATACTTAGGTTTTTACATGAATTTGCCTGCTTCTGTGCATGGCCCAAACAGGTAAGAAACCTCCCTCCTCCTCCCCAAAAGTCACTGACACAAGTTACATGCGTTAACTGGCAATTGACACTGAGGGATCTGTACTTTCCCCCTTTGAAGAAAGATGCTGTAGAGTTGACAGGCCACTGGTTTTATTACACACTGCCCTTGGTCCCCAAGGAATCCCTTCATAAATCCTCATACATCAGCAATTAAGTCACAATCTTTTAATAAGGTCTATATGCAGCTGACTTGTAGGGCACTCTAGAATAAAATACTTCCTGTAGGTGTAAAAATAAAACCAAAGAAAAAAATATCTGCAAATCACTAACAATCTCATCCAAGCAATTATTGTCCTTCCCATAAGCTTGTAGAGAACAAACGAAAGCTATGGGCTTCTTATAAAACAGGCGCTGTACTAACTTTACCAACTGAAAAAAAACTATGCCTTATTTCTTCCGAGGATCCTAGGTAAAGAATTCTCATTAGGAGTCAAAGACTGTATTAGTGATGGTTACGGGCTCTCCCACAACACAATCTGTTTTCTGAAACTTTTAATGGAAGATGCTAATTAATAATACATGGCTCTTTTCATTGAATCAAATAGGGTCTAGAACACATATCATCACTTTTCTATCCTTTATTCCTGCTCTCCTATTGAATTTACACCAAAATTCCAGGCCAGGTCTGCTATCCAGGGCCCCTGGTGAAGCTCTCCATGACAGCTACCTTCCTTAAGGACAATAAAACTGCCAGTCAAGAAGCTGAGACTCACAGCTGAAGCTGACATCAGCCTCTTGACAACCTGCTTACAACTTCATAACTTCTCCCACTGCAGTGAGAAACAGATCACAGAACCTTCCCCCTCACAGAGCAACAAGCAAAACCTATTTCTGTTCCCTTTAAGGTCCTCACAGTTACAATCTGTATAACCAAAAATACTATCAAGCCACTGAGGGAAGAGGAGTAAGGGGCATACTTACCAATATACACCACAGAAGCCATCCAGGTGTCAGCATGGCAAGTGGGGCAAAACAGGAAATGAGTAAGATGATTTAATAGCTCTTTCCTTGTCAGTTGATTATAAAGATGGTTACAAGATGAATGCTCAGATTTCAACGTGCATGCACAGTTTGTTATTCTTCATACTTTAGAATTTTCCACTGAACTGACAGAGATTACATATACATTACGACACACCATCTTTGACAGACTATCCTGTTCTTTACAACAGCTTATTTCCTTTGGTACGGTACTACATTATTCTTATTGCAGAAATCATTACTGTGATAGGAAAAGCTTCCTATTTACAGTCCTTCTAAAAGTGAAGGAGCTATTGCTCTAGCATGTGAAGGCAGTATGCAGAAGGACTTACAGTCATTCATGTGCATCAGTACAAAACTGAATGAAGTAGCAGGTAAAATATATCACTTGGAAACTGTCCAGGTGACAACTCTCATATATTGACAGTAATGGCCCTATTGTTGACACTATTTCTATTTAACATGGTCCAAGTATTAGACTCCAGTAGTATTTGCATAAGAAGTTCCATTCAGCTCAGTGGAGTGCATACATATGCACATGCATAAGTATTTTTAAGAGAAAGGATGTACAATGGGAAGTTTACCGAAAAATAATAAAAGACACCTACACCGATCAGTATGGAAAAGCGTCAGGAAACTTCACAGGAACGCAACTCAGTTCTGTAAGAAAATCTGATATCCTCAGCACTTTGGGGAAGAAGAAAATATATTCTTCCTGAAGAATTTTTGGTAACTAACAGATGGCATTATGAAACAGGGATAAATCTCTAGTAAGGGACAAGAGTTTGTTTAAAACTTTCAAAAAAACGTGGTAATTCTCTATAAAATTCTGTCCCATTAAGGGTTATAACAGCTCTTGTGGAAAGTCATCTCTATTCCAGTCTCTTTTCCAAATAAAAATTTATTTTAAAGCCCCAATTCATAGCTCAAGATTCACGAACACAGGATTTAAAGCAGACCATCATAAGACTCTAGGAGATTGCAAAGTATCAAGCCTATTTGCTCAGAATAAGTGACAGTATTAACCCAACCAGGCATTTTCCAGTATCTCAAATGACATTTTTAAAAGATGTACTTTTCCATCTGACAAACAGCATGGTTTCACCAGTTATAACCATAAAAATCTAAATGGGAAAACCAAAATTGAACTACAGCTTTTTTAGTACAGAAAAAGGAAAACAAACATCTGCTCTGTTTTCTGCCTCACTAGTTAGGGATTTTTTAATATGTTAAGCTAGACTATGTGAAAAAACACTATTTTAAAGCATTATTCTAACATGATTCATGTCTCTGAGCCATCAAAATTAAACATCAACGTACAGGACCATGACTAAATCAAACACAATGCCACTTCATAACACTGTTAAAAAGCCAGGCTGAAAGGGGTTGTCTTCTGGTTTGAAACTGTAAGCTGCCCTTAGCAATAAAACTCAAGACCATTTAAGATCTCTTTCAGATCATGAATGTCTCTATCAAGCTTACCCCAATGAGGCAAAGAACTTCACTGCATTCCCTAGACAGAGTAATATTATAAACAACAATTACTACTGTTAAGTGGGTACAGGTTTGGAGTCTTGAAACTATTAATGTCATTAACATCCCCTACATAATTACACCACAAAGCTTCCTGGAAAATAAAATAAAAAAGAAAAAGAAGCTCAACACCTATCAGGCACATATGCCAAAGTTGTCAGACACACACAAACAGCTCTAAGCACCTTTACACAGACAGACAACATTCTCAACAGCTGATTTAGTGTGAAAGCGGGTGCCAAAACCCTAATACAGAACACCACCACCACAGCCACTTAGCTTCCAGCTGGAAACAAGTCCCAGCCTGCTTCCCCAGGCCCATTCCAACCAAAACTTAGCTGTGATTCTCCCTACCTCTTCATACATGCTCAGACCTCCAGCAAGTTCCACATGGTGTTACAACTCGAACTCCCCAACAAAAATGAGGTCATTGTGCCTGGGTTTATGCTTTCAATGTTTCTACAAAATACACTTCCTTCAAGGACTAACCCAAAGTCCAGCAGAACCAAAATAAAAGATTCCTACCAAAGGCAAGCCACCTCACAGCCCGACTCACAGAGATCTTGAGCACTTTAGCAGATCCATGGCAGACCCCCCCTAAGACGAGGCATCCACAGAACTCCATCCCAACTCTGCAAGATGCCATACAAAAGTACAACAGGATCCATACCCGCACCTTCTGCTCATTTTAGTACCAATGCATTACTGGTGCACTAATTCTGTACATACAAAAATACAAATCTTCATCAGGTTTACGCACTGTAGCAACAGGACTGCCGGGGGGAAAAACAAACAAACAAACAACAAAAACACAAACCCACCAACTTGTGCTCTGTTCTGTCACAGGTTTCCCAAGCTGGAGAGCACCAACACAGCACGCAATTGCTAATCGTCCCCTCATTCACTGCTCAAACACTTCCTCATTCAAAAAAACTGCACACCCCCAAAAACTGAAGCTGCCTGCACCAGACATTTCTAAAGGAAGTACCCTAATTATGCCTATTTTAGGATTTACATTTTAATTTCAGCTTCAAGACAGCTGGGCTCCTCTCAGGGGAAAACCAACAGCAACTCAGTAAATCCTTCAGGCACGTTCTCCCTGCTTTTCTTTCCAAGTTGCTGTTGTGGGGTTTTGCACTGGTTGAAGACACCATCAGCTCACAACAAAGGGATATTCTAGCCTCTCTGGGTAACGAACTGTTAATGTAAGGACTGCCTAACCTGGGGCAGTAGCTTTCAAGAACTGAGAAGATTTATTTTTCCTCTCTCGAGGGTAAAGTAAGAAATACCATACAGCCTTTCAGATTCAGAGAGATTAGAAAATGAAAAGCCTTACTGAACAACTTGATCCACCCTTTCAAGACAAGGTTGTTCCATATTCATGTGGCTGCCCCATATCATGTGGTACAGAGTCACTGGCTTGTCTTTAATAAAATACAAATAATTCCACTGCATAATATAATTTAAGTCATCTTTAAACAAGGATTTCAGCTGCAGAACCAACCCCACAGGTAGTAGCCTTAAAAACTTAAGTGACATTTAAAACAAGTTTTGAGGTGATTCCTCAGAACTCACTGCATTTAAATTCACAATAGGCTTTGATATCAACACTAACAAGTAATTAAATAGCTATTTCAACGACAGGTGTTTTCAGGTTGTGCTTATCAACATTTTAATATGAAAGTGACAAGAGATACACTGTCTGCAAAGAAGCTGCTCAAAGAATATACAGGATAAAAGCTAGGTGATGCTCATACCATTCCATCAACGTCACAAGAACACAAGTAATGAACAACCTTCTCAAGCTTCCTGCAGATAGCCTTTTTAAGGAAGGCAATCAGAATTTACACAGACCCTGGACCAGCAAAGTTTCTTCTCTGCTTGTTATTGCCACAATGTGCCTAAAGACCTTTCAAAGCAGGACAGTGAGCAGGTTAGCAGAGCAAGACTGTATCACTCAGAGCCAAGGTCAGCAGAAACAGCTCCTTCAAAAAGAGGCACCTCCCATCTTCTAGTGCAGCAGTGAGGCAGCTAAAACCTACCCACGCAGCTCAGCACTGCCGTGCCTATTTTACCTGCCAAAGTAGGCAGGTGAGTATGGGGGATGTAGGAGGCTGAGCACTCTCCTCATGCTCACTTCTGTGCACCCACACAGGACCAGCCTGAATTCCTGACCCACACCATGCCACCAGCTGCTGCTGACTAGTCACCAACACAGAAAGGGTTTGTGTGCTAGCACAGTTCTTTCTAAATCTCTATTTCCCTACTGATATTCTCACAGTTCACTTGAAAATTAAAAAAAAACTTTTGAGTTTGCCCTTCCTGGATTGCAGGCACACTGAAGGGGAAATATAAAACAAAATTAAATACAGGTAAAACATTTCTGCAAGATACTGAGTCAGGCTTATATAAAATCACAGTGCAAACCACACAGTTCTATCCTAACAGTCTGAACAACTCTTATCTGTTGCACACATAAATATTCAGAGTGCCAGCTGCCCTTGGGAAGCAGAATAATACAGGTCCCACATTACTGCCATTGCTCACAGCTCTGCTCTCTCCAGCCCACCTGCCACCACCCTGGGCTGCTTTGTGCCTCTGACTGAAGTGCACGGACTCTTTTGCTGGTCGCCCGGAAAATACCACCCGTAGTACTGGAGCCCTAACATTTCAAGTAGCTCTAATTCAGCTTTCAGCTCAGCTCAGTTCTTTGTCCTCTAAAAATAACTTACATTTAATTGCAACTGGCTACAATTTTCTAATTCTTTGTGATCCCAAACCTCTAAATCTATTAACCAGAGACAGGCACAGTAATCCTTAATGAAGGTATGGGTATGATGCAGCATGCTAGGGGCCATCTGGTTGCCAGGTGTTTCCTGGCTTAGCTTTTCCTCACTACACACATTCCTCCTCTACTTCCAAGGAAGGCAATTTCTACCTCAGGACAGTCCTTCATTAAAGACACAGGCAAGGGCTTTATGGCAAGCAAGTCAGCTGCAGCACAGCAGTGTTCAGAGCCTGTAGCAGAAAGCCTAGAAGGTCTGTTTATTACCATACATGTCTCCCTGTGACTACCAGCAAAAGGCTGCACCAAGTGTATTTCTGACAGTTAATAGGAAGGGAGCCAAGTGCAACATTTTCACTGTAACCCTATGTCTTGTGTCCTTCACTCACAATTAAAAAAAAGTAATTAAGAGAGCAGTGTTTTTAACAGGACCATTTATATAAAAATCAGGTGATTTAAAAAGTACTAGGCAAGATTCACAACTGGTGTAATGTGATGCCTTCTAAAAAGCAACACAACCTATTCAGCGAGGTTAGATCTTGCAATCTTTATTTTCAAAATGGAGCATAAATTCATTAAAATCCCAGTCTTCCAAACAGGCAAAGGCCTTCCAGCTCTCAGATACACATTCCTACCCCTCTGCTCCACCAGTGCTCTGAAGCATTTTAGAGAGCTGGACTGGTAAAAAGGAAGTCGTTTTTGCACAGCACTTGCACTGCCCCGGCTCAGCTTACTGAGCTGGCTTCCCACGGGGTCAGGCAAGGACCAGGCACCGTGGGAGCAAACAGGCACAGGACCCCCACAGCACCAGCCGAGATAAGCCTTGACTGTCAGGACACTGCATCTCAGACTACCAAACTGGAAGGCTTCTGGTTCCCACTAAGATTTAGATTGCATAAAGCATCTCAAATTTCAAGCTAAACCCCAAAAACATTTACTTGGGCACTTGCAGTGGTCTGCTCTCAGGAACAGTGTCACACTGGTTATATACAAGTACCAGGGTCAGTGGACATGCATAGCAAAACTGTCTCAATACTTCTCAAACAGGGTAGGGAAAACCTTTTTTTTGCTACAGCAAAGAGAAAAGGCCGTGTGACTCCTTCCAGTGTATGGAAAGGGACTCTGCTGGGGAGCTCCAGAGTCAGGTTTGATGCTCCTGCTGTCCTCAGGAAAAGAAACAGCAACTGCTGCTGCTCAGCAGACACACAGGGCAGAAATGTCTACTCCGCCCTGGCAGCCTGGAATCTGCTTTCCCAGGCTTGGGCATAAATGAAGTACCCAGCAGAGCCACAGCCTGCAGGGCACTCCAGCAGCCCACAGCCCCTGGCACAGTCTGAGGTGCCCTAGGCCTCACTGCCTATGGGGGTGTCAAGCCCAAGTCAAATTATTGGTGGATACAGAGAAGATGACCTTGCAAAGACAAGACTGAAACTGCCCCACAAAATCCCCATGGGAATCAATTCCAAAGCAAGTGCAGCCTCTCTGGTTCTGCTGTTGATGAAGACCTAAGCAAAGGGGACAAACTAAAACCAAAACCAACAGCACACCTGTGACAAACATGCCAGGGGCTCTCCCCATGAGCCCAGAGCCCCACCAGCTAGCACACACTGTCCACCCCATGGCTGTCTTGCCCATGATCCTAGACTCCTGTAAGCCCCCCAGGAGAGGAACAACTCCTCGTTTCAAAACAAGTTCCAGCAGGGGAATATCAGATGTTCCTTTTCCATGGTTTCATCTATACAGAGGGTTTCTTGTTTACGTGGAGCTCTGCCCAGAGCTGTGTTTCAATGCAAAGTGAGTGATGAAACTCAAAAGCAACAAATGGAAAGAAACACTTACATGCTGCCAGAGCTACAGTGGAAGGGGAAATTGCCCAGTACCACTGCCAGTTGTGAAGGATTTTCAAGATCAGCTGTGAAGTAAATCCATCATGGAAAGGGAAATATTAACAAGAGACTAGAGACACAGCACCTTTATTCTTGAGGCAGTCTTGCTTGCTTATTATACTATTTGCATATTTTAATGTCTTTTAAAGGAAAAGATTTCTGCAAGAAATTATTTTCACAAGCCTCAAAACATTCTTCAAAGAGCTACTCATCTGCTTAGTGACACAGGCATGGGGCAGGGCTTGTTTACTAATCTAGGAGGATTACACTTCAATCTAGATCATGTCTTGCCTGCAGGTAAGGGCAGTAGAGCAAACTCTAAATACATCAGACTTTCCAACTACAAAGGCATGAAGGGAACAGAATCCAAAAGAAAGTTATGTTTATATCACGTTTGGATAGGGAAGAGGGAGAAACACAGGGAGACAGCTGCTTCTTTTTTATCTGTTGTTCAACAGTCTCTGGAAACCCTGGACAGGCATATTCTAGTCCTACTGTTGCATCAACTCTGAAAAAAAAAACCTACCAGCTACAGCTGAAACAAGTCTTCACAGCTAGTTTTTCAAATAAAAACATAACACATGTCTCTGACCTCTCTCTTTCTGCCTTTTTAATGCATGTAGAGATCATTCCCCCACTGGAGGAAAACTCCTATTTTACTTACCTTCCCTCCCCTAGGCAAGTGAGAGAAAGCCACCAAAACGCTGCCAGAGAAAACACAAAAACACACTACATCTAAAATATTCATTCTCTTGCTCATGCCAGAACACCAACAGATCACTTAATCCACTGTACACTAGAATAAGCAAAGACACTGGGGCTGACCTTGCAGTAACTTAAAACACAGAAGAAAATTTCATCCTCTTCAGAAAAAATTAACTACTGCCATCAGTATATAAAATGAATTAGAAACAAAAATAACATCTTCCAAATGACTGAAACCTCGGAACTGAAATTCACCTGAGAATGGCAGAAAAGTAAGGGCAAAACAAATCACCTGGTGGTGACCACAGTCAGAGGTGTTTCAGAGGAATGACCCATAATGCCAACTCTGCAATACCATGTCTTCAAGGGAATATTTCTTTCTGATCCTAGTACTAAACATAGCTTTGTGTCCTGAAGTATGGAAAACATTAGTCTGACCAGTACTTTTTTCAAGTAATTATTCCCTCCTCCTTGTAATAGGCTGTAAAAAAACCTGTCCTAAACTACCTAATTCAAAGTGTAAACAAGTCACTCTAAATACAGTTTTTATCATCACCATAGTGTCTGTGTCCCTGGAAAAAAACACATAATTCATTACTCCACCCAAAAAAAGGAGCATCTGCCTTAAAACCAGCATTTTCATCTGCTGTCTCTAGAAGATAAACACCTTCTACCAATTAAACTCTGCCATTGTCATTATCTTTAAAAAAAAATAAATAGTTACAACCAAGGGCTACTCTCTCATAAATAGCAGCGTACATATTCATTTGTACTACAAGACAAGAAGTAGAATCAAGTCCATAAAGAGATTTCAAAGCAAGCCATAATGTATTGTTTCAGCAGATACTACTTAACTATCAGTGTCTCAAAGCCTGAGCTTATGATAAGGGCTTCAAAGACAACCTGGTCCACATGAACCAAAGAACAGAAACCCCCCATGATTACAGCAACTTCATGCACATCAAGCAACACTGGCAACACCTGTACAAATCAGCAGTCTCCCAAAAGTCAGTCTCTAAATGGACTCAGGAGCTGTAGAGACAGCTGATGGGAAAGGCTTGATTCACTCTGCACCTCTTGGTAATTACAGGTAATAATGCAGGTCAGTGGTGGTATCCTGATACCAGCTTTACCATCTAAACAAACACACAACCATTCAGGCATAAATATGGTGAAATGAGAAAATGTGTTTGTAACTTCTGAGTACCTGTAATTATCAAATAAAGCTTTGCAACATATTAGTAATTCCAATTAACAGTGATGTTGCAAGTGTACAGTGGGCCAAAACAAGTGAAGGCCAAAAAAAAAAAAAAAAGCCTGACTGAATTTTTTTTTGCCCATGGAAACAGTTTTGGAGTTCAGATCATTTTAAGTGAATGCAATTTGACTACACCTTTTTGGTTTTTCCCCAAATGCATTCCACAAAAAAAAGTTATCAATTATTCATACTGACAGGCACATTTAAGAGTATTTTTAAATTGCACTCAAAATACTGACTGTTTTAAGCAACACTAGTAGCATGCCATTTAAAATGATCTAACCTAAAGGATAGTAAGTATTATCTATAAATCACTGCTGCTAATTTTGGTTAACTAAGTGGAATATAAAATCATAGATATTAATTTGTCATATTACCAAATGCCTTTTATTCAAAGCCTTAGACATAAATTCATTATATGCTGTAACAGATAATCACTGGGTAATATGAAATACTTACATTCAACATGTTGCTGTCTTGGAAGCACAACCAGCTCTCTGTACCCAGAAAAGCTTAACTTTGCACAACAACAGGGAATGAAAGCTCTTATTTACCACACTCTATCCCTTGCTCTTTGGAATGAATCACATTATTAGCTGTTCCCCTCCCATCCCTGCCCCCCTCCCCCCGGAGAGTTTTGTTTGTTTTTCTTTCTTTTTTTTTTCTTTTTAATTACTCTCACATATGTTTGCCAACTTTCCCTTTACTACTCCAGGAAATCTACATATTTTATCTCCCTAAACAAAAAGAAATATAGTTTCCTTCCTCCTGATTTATGGGTTTCTTCATCATTATCTTGGGGGAAGTTTTATTTACAGAACATCAAATCAATCATGTTAGAAAAGATGGAGATGGGGACAAAAAAACCTAACTTTCCACTTTCCTTCCAGACACAGCTGCAACCCTAAATGCTAGGTCTGCTCTGGACTCCCAGTAAACACAGACTCTAACTCTCTGGCATATTCTGAACATGCTGCCAGCCTGTGAAGAGCTCAGGGCCAAACTCTGCCCTGACTGAATCAGTGTAAATCAAGAACAACCCTAACACAGATCTGGAGGAGCTGACCCTCTTAATTCAGAAGTCTCCCTCCTCTTCTTATGGCTATCTCCCTGCACCACGTATTTTCTCATGCAGGGGAGCAATGCAGGACGGCTGGGTAATTCTGCAGGTCGAGAAGCAGTTTAGGGCCAGCACACCCAGCTTCATCTCCAATTCCCTCCCACCCCGAGCGAGCTACAGGTTGACAAGCGGGATGGGATGTGAATGACGTAACATCCAAACCACCCCTTGAACAAGCTCTACTCTCCTTTTCCTTTGCAAATCATTCAACTCCACCCCTGCATCTCTCCTTTTTGAAGCCCTTGGATTTTCCTCAGCCTTCTTGAACATTTTTAAATTTTTTAATTGCTGAGGGAAATAGAAGCTAGTATTGATTTCAGCATGACTCAAGGGAAGCAGGCAAACGCCTAACTGCATGAACATGGCCTTGCTGCAAACAGGAGCAGCAGCCGGCCTGCCCACCACGCCCTGCGACACAACCACCAAACAGCAGCTTGAGACACCTGAAAAGCACGTCAGGCACCAGCAGACAGGGATTTGTCAAAGAGAGGCACCTTGCACATGAACATACAGCTGCTGTTTAGCAAGCCATAGCCACAGGAGCTCAAACAAAGGTAGCAGCTCTGCTTTCTGGGTGATCCAACATGGCCAGAATAGGAATGGGGGCTCAAGTATACCTTAACTGGCTCACGTAGAAGCGAAAGCAGCTGGAAGAACAGGACAGGGGCTTTAAAACGCTGTGGGGTTCTCTTTGTCCTCCAGTCAACCAGGGGACAGTGGAATCATGTTAACATTAGCAAGTTCTGGATGTCAACGCTGGTAGTCGTTGCACTGCAGTGTACAGCCTCGGGTCCAGAGTCCAGACAAATTCCCCGTGGGGGGATCAGATCTTTCTGCTCAGACCTGGAGGTCGCAGAAGGGCTGCTGCAGAAAACAGACTAACGTGGCACTAAAAGAGCTGGTTAGCTTGTTTTAGCTAACCAGAATTCAGATCCAGACCTGAATCCTCCTTAAAATCAGAGGATTTTGAACACACATGTTCAGGCCACTTCACAGCAAACACAGAAAAGAAGCTTTCCTCACAGTCCCACTCAGTCTCTGAGCTTTCCCAAAGCTTAAGGGGTTCCTTGCACTTAAGGTCTGGCACCTTGCAACCACCTGCACTGGCTTAACAAGTTATACGGATACCTTCTACAGAAAATAAGGAGAACAGAAAAGAGAGAGACTTAGGTCTACCACAAACCCAGCCAGGGTTCCTCCCGGCACAGCCTGGAAAACACCATGGTTGAGCTATGCAGGGAAGGGGGCCGGTCAGTGCAGGTCTGTGCTCATGGACAGCAGTTCCAGGTTTCTGGCCCAGCAGTAAAGCACCCAGGTCACTTCTGAAGGACCACTGCACTTTCTAGTGTTCATCTCTGGATGAAATTTGGGGAAAGGCTGGAGTTTTCAAAAGCATAGCCCTAACTCTGTTCTGAACCTTTTTAATATTCCTACCCTGTGTTCTCATTGAGATATCTTCTTTGTTCAGCCAAGATCAGAACCTCAGGAAAAGCGGTAAGTTCTGCATGGTGAAGCAGCTGTTCTAACAGACAATGTACGTTCCTCAAAATAGAACTGACAGCTCCTAGTTTTAAACCAAAAATCAGCCCCTATCATTAGCTCCAGAAAATAAAGTGAAAACATAGGGTTAATTGAATCAATTGGTCTTATAATTAAATGCTGCAAAGTTAGCTGGTATGGTTGGACTGCTGGTTTTGGTTTGGTTTTTTTTTTAATATTGTTTATCCAGAGGCTGCACACACTTTAAATACAGCTAATTTTGCAAACAGCTATTGAAATTGAATTTAAATCTCCCTGGGGGGACAAAATTACAAGTTTCACAAGCAGAAAAGTAAGTTTTCATAGATTCAACTCACTGGAAGCTACTGCAATCTAACTGCATTATGTTAGAACTTCTACTATATGGCTATAGTAGAAGTTCTAACAGAAAATTCTTCCTTCTCCTTGTCAGAGGCTTGACCAACACAAGACAAGAAATATTCCTCAGATCCCCATACTCGTGAATGCCAAGTGTAAACAAAGGAGCAGAACTTGCCAGAGGCCTGAATTCTACCTATAAATCCATAAATTAGGAATTCACAGGTATAAACTGATTATTTCCCTGAAGGGGGAAAGTACCCCACATTTTCAGTAATGACAAAACGGAGCTGAAAGGGGCATTGTCTTTTTCCAGATGGTGCAAGTCAGGTGCAGATTCAATGAATTCAACACAGTTATGTTGATTTTCTCCACTTAACACTCTTGCTTGTTGTTAAGAGGGCCGTTATCTCCCTTACCGTATATGAACATACATATATTGAACACATATATATTTCATCTAGATGATGGACATCATGTGCTAAAATAAACACTTATTACACCACAGAAAGTTAAGAAAACAACACACTTTAAAAATGCTAAAAGATAAACAGTATACTGCAACATGGGTCAAGCCTGTCAACCAGCACTAACCTGTCATGCAGATTACTGAAACAAATAGGCTTGATAAATCTTTATATTATTGAGGTTACCCAAGCCCCACCTTTTCATCATAATTCCTTTCAAACTGGCACCCTAACAAAGATGCAAGATACTGAGTACGAACACCAGCATTCTGAAACTGTTGTCTCGTTATCATTTGGAATGATTGTGATGGGCTCCCCCCACCTCCCTAGTCAAGACAAAAGAACAAAGATCCGTTTCATCTGTGAGACCGCTGTAGGGAAAAAACAGCAGTGGGTGTAAAACCATAAGGAGTACTAGCATTAGCTCATCTTTTCTGCTTAATAAAGCAGCAAACAATTAGTGTTAAAATAAAATGGGTCAGTCAAGACCTCAAAGCTTCTTAACAGCTAGCACAGTCAACCTATGTGGTCACAGAATCCAAATTAACCCCATGGATACCTCAGTCCTTTCCTCCCATACCTAGAAAGCAATTACAAATGTCACATCGCATCTCCTAAAACACCTTCCGATAGTTTAGTAGCACAACCTGTGATTAAACCTACCTATGAAATAAAAGCCTTTTCCTCTACTGCAGCAGATAGCTTAAGAAACCACCTCTGTTTGCAGCACCAATCCTCTAAATCAGCTCCACCCCATGGAAATCGGCCTCATGCTGTTTTTTCTTATTAGCTGAGATGTGCTACAGAACTGCTGCTTATCAGCACACCTGTACATGAAGCAAAAAGAGCAGAACAAAAAGCGCCAGCCCTAAACACGCCAAGACCCACCCATACTCTCCTTCAGCGTGTGCATGTGTGTTTGGGGAGGGATAAGCAATATAGTGATTACATGGAATACTCTTCATTTGCATGCTTTCTCTGGAGGTACTCAGCACCACCAAACATCATCAGGGGTTTTCCACCATCATGTCCAGATAATATGAATGTACACTCTTTCCCTTTTCAGCAAAAACATTCTTTTTTCATTTAAAAACATGCTTAACTTTTAAGCATGCTTAAGGCTCACTTTCAAGGGCAATTAAGCATGTGTTTAAACAACTGAATAAATCCAGATGGACCAGAACAAGAATCTTTGAGTCTTTGAGGGAACAATTCTACATATCAGCACATGCATAATTTGACTACCTCATCAAGTACAAACACGGACTTTAACACAGCACACAAACAAAATATCCCGATTGTCAGACAATTCAGTTTTGAAGAGACCTTGGAAAGTCACCTAGTCCTAGGACACCAGGATAGTACACCTTTCCAAATTTCTGGCTGTTATTCGTTCATGTGCATGCTGAGACACTCCCTGATCTCTTTCTAGGTAGGGCTTCAATTCAGCAACAAAAGTCCTGCAGGCAGGAGTATCTCTTCGGGCAAACCAAATAAAAGCCAAAGGCTTTTTTTCTTTTACTGTGAGCCAAAGGTTATACCAGATTAGTTCGCAGCACATTCGCCGCCTTTAGACTGATCCACAATTTACAGAGAAGCTCTATCATCAAAGCTTTTTTTTTTTTTTGCCCCTTAAGCTAATTGTCATTTGTCCCATCACAGCAGTTCAGATTTCAGACCTCACAGATGCTGCAGCTGCATTACAAGTTCTGTCAGTACCTCGCGACTTTGTACAGCTTGTAGTAATAAAGAGGTAACTTTCTGAAAGCCATCATCATGAAGTCCTCACAACCTAAATTCTTTTTGACTCTTCTCACCCGTTTAAGAAAACAAGCTTGTCTCCAACCCATGTGCATGACATGACACATTTGAGGGTGATAGCTGAAATAGTCCAGCGGAGTCTGCAATGGGCCTCACCCACCCATTTCTGTGTTTAGATATTTCTAGTTTTTCTAGAGATTTCCACAGCTCAGACAAATGTTAAGTAAGCACAGGGCCAGAGCCTGCTCTGGTGTCAGTACGCATAGCAAGTGTTTCCTCCCATGAATCCAGGTATATCATTTATCAAACAGTAACTCATAGAGAAAGCAGCATGACACAGGCTGAAGGGAAAGGTATGCTTCTGGAAAAACATCCAGCAACAAAGGGAATTCTTAATCCACAGACTGCAGCAATTCATTTAGGGACTACTGTGATCAGATCACTCACAACTAGGCACAGCACCTCGGGGGTCATTAAATAATGACTTTTTCTTTATTGTCAGAACATATTTAAACAGCACAGCTACATGGGTACTGACATAACATACCGTAACAATTACATCAGATCTCTAAATCAAGGGTGCAAATGCTGCTTTATGTAACAAACTGCATTATGAGCACAATGAACTGCCCTCCATGCTCAAAGTGTGCTAAAATTCTCCACAGAAGAACAGCAACTTTTTATTCTCAGGATGACAGCTCTTTGGCTTCTCTCAAACACCCACAGGCAATGCGCAATATGGGTGCAACAAATTGTAAATTTCCGTTAACCAAATCCTGTCTCTTAGGTAAAAAATGAGAAGAAGAGAGAGCACTTACACCACTGCACCTCACTGCTGGAATCACCCCTCTTCACAGAGCCCTGCTGCACCAGGGCTCACCTGCGTGTTTCATTTCCACACTCAACAGTCTCATGAAGCCACTGGGGGGTTATTTTCAGTGTGTTAGTTCAGCTCACCTGTAAATGCCTGAGCTCCAGGAGACTGGTACCACATTAAGACTGGGGTCCTGCCCACTGCTGAATGCATCATCAGTATTTCGCAAATGGGTGAAATGAAATACACAGTGAGGAATTCAGCAGTTCCTAACCCTAGGTGCGACAAGGGTGAGTCTGGGCTCCATTTTACATGTCACACTTCCAGAACATTAGCTGCGGAAACACCATCCACAAACTTAACTGGACTCTCTATGCTAACTGAAGAGAGTTTTTAGCACGGACAGGGAAGACGCCCATTCCCTCTCTCGTTGGTGAATCACTTCTTAGTGATCTATGAAGTAATGGCAGGGGTAACTTCACTAGGTAATGCGCTCTCAGCACATTCTCTCTGTCCTCCCAGCAAGGGCTGAGATGCTGAGATCACGTCATCCGGTTGGAAGGGAAGCGAGAGAAGCTATAGCAAATAAATACATTCTGCAGCTGAGACTCTTCTTGGGTGCATTTGCTATGAGATCTGTAGTCTAGACATCCCTGCAAGTCTAAACCAGCACAAGTGAAAAGAAAGAGGTTCTTTCACAGAGAGAAAACAAAGGCTTGGGGAAGAAACAGAACAGAAAGGATACGTGCTTCAATCTGGCAAGGAAGAACCCTTCTGAAAACAAAAGGGACAGGTTTTCTGAACCTCAAGCAGCGCAAATGCTGGACAGCAAATTATTTTTTTGACACAGGATGGAGTTGAGATTTATTGACACAACCACAAAGGCATGACAAATTATGAAAAGGGGTGCTAGAGACCTAGAATAAGTCAGTCTTACAAAATACATACATATACATCCTATTCTACTGCATGATTTTATGTTAATGACCACTTGTATGCAAAAGCCTGCTACTTGGTATCAGGAAGAAGCCTACATGAAAATCCACCAACAAATTGGAGAGTATCTTTATTCGATGAAAACTGACAGTTCCTGCTTAGCACGGGGAAATAAACGATGCCGGTATCTCACATAGAGAAAGCGATGCTCCCGGCATGCGGCACACCCCCTTCTTTCCCAAAGGTGTTTCATAAAGCACATCTTATTCAAGTGGCAGGTCGTAATCAGTGTCTTAAACATATACGCAACAAACTGAGGCAAGCAGTCTTTATTTGGTAGATCACATTCGGCGCAACGTTAGGGCACCGCAGAGGTGCATATGCTCGCGGCTTGTACCTGCAAGCAGTTCAAGCGAGGCACATTTTGCATAATTTTCTCTTACATAAAAAGGCTTTGTTCTCCACCGCCTCACTGCGGTTACCAGCCTCCCCGTGCACAGTCGCTTCCTCTCCGCGGCTGATCCATTCAATACAGGGAATAATTTTGGGGGCTTTTTAATGTTTTTTTCCCCTCCCCGATGCAAATTAAAAGCGCTTTCAACCACCGCACCCCCTCGTCTCACACAACGTTCTTTGTTCGGCCTTACAGTCCCCTTCAGAGGGGCTGCGGGGTGGGGGCAGGAGAGGACAGGGGGTCACGTCCTCTGAAGGGTTTTACAGCCTAGGGATGCTCACAGCCCGTACCGGCGGCTGCCGAGAGCCGCCTGCCCCTACGAAGACAAACCAGGCGTCATCGGGGAGCCGCCCCCTCCCTTCTACCTCCGGCCGGCTGCTAACTCCGGCCCGGGCCGCCGGCTGTCAGAGCCCGCGCCCGCGGGCCCGGGGCGGCGCGACCCA
>NW_020799107.1:6378295-6383092 GCF_003259725.1 Athene cunicularia | reverse complement strand
TCCCTCAACACAGTCCCATGTTAATGTTAATTAAATGACTTGGGGATGCCAAATTACTTTAAGTATATTTATGTATTTGTAAATCAGGAAAATTTCTTTTCCTTTAAAGGTCTGAGTCTGTGAGTCAAGGCTACAGACATCTCTTCCAGCCCCTTCCCTGAGCCCTCCTCAAGCTGTCTGGGAGAACTTCCCACCACTGCTGCTTCCCTCTTCTAGCATTTCATCTGTAAATCAGTGGCACGCAAAGGGAGCAGGATCTTGCCAAGAGGACAAAGCCGTCACGTTCCCCTCTGGTTACTCACCATCGAAAACGTATATCCATCTGGAGGAGATGCTTCCAGAGGAAAGGGATTTGCTGCAGGCAGTCTTTCTTCCAGACTGCTAGGAGCAAAGACACCCATTCAGTGAACAAGGAAAGTGCACCAGCATCCCCAGCACCCCGAAGATCAGCAGTGCCTTTCCAGTCTTCTGTGCCTCCCCTTGGAGGCCTACATGGCCCTGCAAAGACCTTGATGGAGCTCTCCCCCCAAGCACAGGGACCTTGCCCTTCCTTTCAGCACCTAGGTAACGCAAATGCAGGCTTACATAAAGCCTAATCAGAAGGAGTGCTGAGAAGGAATGAGCAGTTAACTTTATCAAGGGTAAACAGTCACACTTCATCCAAATGGAAATTAGATTTATTTAAAGCTTACAATATTTAAAAAAAAAAAAAAAAAAAAAAAAAAAAAAAAAAAAGGAAAGGACAGCTTATACTTTTGTTGGAAACAAATACTGCAAGGAGTATCGTGGAAGAGATGTCTTAATGGAAAGACACCATATACAATAAATAGGCAGTCCATAAACATTCCTAGACATCAGAGGGGGTGACAGAACTAACCAGAGAAATGCCCAGAATATTCCGTATGCCATGGAGGAATCAACGCCTCTAGCTCAGATGCAGTACGGTAGCAGCCTCTCTCTTCAGCAGCAGCCTGCAGAGAGAGAGAGAGAAGGTGAATCTTGGAAGTTAGTCATTCAGTTGCAGCTCTCCTTTAAACAATCATCAAAGATGATGAAAAATACATACAGAAAAAAACAACATGGCATTCGCCATTTTCCCTGAGATAATTATCTAGTCAAATTACATTATAATTTACATTAAATATTCAGCAAGTGTTGACACTAGACATTTTAAGACAGGAAAAATTCTTTTTAGAGATATTAAAATGCATGCACATATTCTTATTAGAAATATTCATGCAGAGATCAAAAAGCATCATCCCACTAAGAGATAGTGAGGAAAGATTTTTGTAGAAAGGAAAAATATTTTTTTACAGAACCTCACAAACCATGAACTTTGTGGTAAAGCTTTGACGTGCTGGATCTCTATATGGAGGTCTGGTATGTCAAATACAGAGGATTTTTGCCTCCCTGCTAAAAGAAAAAAGAATGACATTGTCAATACCCCTTTTTAGAACAGATTCAGTTGAAGCTGTGGCTGGGAAATGCTGTTTGAAAGGGAGTTGTGTCAATACATATTCCGGTCTTACTGTATCGCTGTAATAACAAACCACCGCTGCTCCTCTGACGGTTTATCGAGCTGCAGTTGTTGGCAACTTAGGTATTTGGCTTCACTTCAGACTAGGGAAGGAAACATTTAATTTCTCAAAAACACAGAGTGACTCAAGCCTCAGTGCCAATGTCACAACATTAGCTGAGCAAACAGAGCAGTTAAGGCAAAGCCAGTGCCTACTTATTCACCATGGGAAGAGCTGCCAGCACCAACGAGGATGACGAAGCAATGGAAAGTTCGGCTGTGGCCCCTTTCCGCACTTTCCTCGGCGGTATTTTTCAGTCTCTGGCCAGGTTCAACAACCGGTTGAGCAGTTTTTTGCCACCTTTCCCCTTGGAAACACCTAGGCTTAAGGAGACCGGGAGAGGCAGCGCTCCTGCCTCGGCACTGCGGAGATATTTCTATCGGTTGGAAAACTTTAGGGTCCCTCTAGTGCCCAACAGAGGCAGCGAGGAAGAAAAGTGAGCTGAAAAGCTCCTTCAGATGGAAGTGAAGTACCTTATCAACCACTAAGCAAAACAAAAGCTTCCACTGAAAATAATATGTACTTATCCCTGGTTTTGCATAACTATTCAGTTTGTTTCTGTTTTGGACAAGAAACAACTGTATCTCATCAGCTCATATAGTAACGTTTCCATGTAAAAGCCTTCCTTTTTCTGCCTGTCTCCCATTTGATAACATTTACCTTTTAAAGATTATTTGGAGATACTGCATTATATTGGAGACTTATTACAGTTTGTAAATGAACACCTCAGATTGCTACAGGAAAGCTTTAAGTAAAGGTGAGATCTAGCCACAGTGGAAGGACTTGTACCAGAGCAACACTGCCTTTGTCGACCTTAGTTATCTTTGGTCTTTTTGTCCAAGGGACTGTAGGTACCCATGTGAATTATGAGGGAAGAATTAGCTTCAGGGAGCTGCACTCTAATTTACTAAATGCTCTTAATGTCAAAAGCCAGCCTCTGCATGAGAAGTAAAATAATTTGAAAGCAAAGAGACAGTACATAATACTGGTGCCACCCACCCTTGGGGACACAAGGAGACAAGAACTGCAGTAGAGAATGTGCTCCAGCAAACGTCTCCATTTCTCACTGCTGTGATGGAAATCAAAGTGTCCCCAGATAACATACCAATGTGAAAAATGGATGGCAGAGGTCCCTTACAGAGTATGCAGTTATGTGCAGAGCTTTTTTCTTCCCCTGACATTCACCTAACTCAGCTACTTCTTCCTCTCAGCACTTAAGGCTTTGCGACATCTTGGTTATAGGGCTGGTTCCTTTGATGAAGAGGAAAAATCTGGATGTTGGACTTGCCATGTTAGAGACATCTCACAGGAGGTTTTGTAAATGTATTCAAAAGGAAACAAGGGCAGTACTGATCCCTGCAGGATTCAGCTGTAAAGAAAGTTCTTAACCTAAACCAATTTTCACTGCTTTAACCCATTTTCTGGGGTACAGAAGAAAAGTTCAGCTATTAAGTTTCCATCTCCACCAGAACGAAAAACCAGACTCTCTAGGAAAATAGGATTGGTTGCTCTTAATATTTTCTAGTTACAACAGGGAATGATGATTGCCAGGAAGTAATAAATGCAAGTTTGTTGTTGGGTTGATTGTTTTGCCATCTCTAGCTTCTCTCTAATACAAGCACTTTCTCTCCTGAAAGCTGTGGGAATAAAACTATTCCACCATTCAGTCTTACTGGGTCTTCTAACAAAATAATAAAAAAAAATATCCATTGCATACCTACAAGATCAAACAGAAGATGAACAGAACACACATGAAAGTTTAAGTAGTGAAATCCCTTTACACATTGCATCTGTAGCAAAACTATATGAAAAAGTTGCTTTTCAAAATAAATATGATGTATAAGTTAATGAATAGTCAAACTGGTCAGAACGTGAGAGATATACTTTTTTCAAGATTTAATTTCCTGTTCTAGGGGAAAGTCTGAATTTTTCCAGCAGTAGCTACTGAGGATTAAAGACCCTAGAAGGAATCTATTAGTATGCTTCCATGCTTGCACATGGAAGCTCTTCAGTTCTCTGATGTACTGATAGCTTGTTTTATTAATGTCAAATTTTGATAAGGCTTTTTAATATGCTCCTCTTGTTATGTTCAAACATGTAAATGTTACTGCATTTTCCAAGCCTAAAGTTTAAATTATCAGCTGAAAACAGGTTAGCCTGATCATTTTAACACCAGAATATGGGGTGATGTAATTCTCGGGTTTGGGCTTTGTATTTCTTTTTGCCTTTCTATGAATAAAACACGGATGTTACTTGTTAAGAGAGGGGAGACATTGCAGACAGAATGAGGCACCAAAACCACAGCTTGAGGTTGAGCATCAATGTAATTGGGCTCTTTCCCATGACCAAGTTTCAAACTCAGCTTCATACTCAGCTTTTGTGCAAGCAACAAATGCAATGATCCAGTCTAGGTTTGAGAATGGCCTCAGCCTTACCGATGAGTGCACCCATCACGTCTTAGTGTGGCAGAAATACTTCCCTGGCCCCAGGAAGGTGGTCCCGAGTGCCTGAAGATTACCTGTTGGTTCGCTATGTTATAAAACTGCTCCTCATCCAGGGTCACCATCAGCACGTGAGTCCAACGGTCTGCTTTGTAAATGAAAGACGAGGGGTGGAGTCCTGAGGGGTAGCACATACATGCCATCTGTAAATTCATGCTAGCCTATGCCCATATATTTGCCCACACTTATCTAGCTGCACAAATCAGCACCCCATGTGCAGTTATCCAATCTGAATTACAGGTGTTTTTGCATGTAAGCGCCCAGTCAAACGAACTGATATATTTGCTGTAACCAGCTTGAGAAATTCAGCCTAAGTGCCTGAATGTTATCTCCTGAAAGCAGAGCTGAAAAACCCACGGGATCAGTGAAGACTAGCGGCTGTAAACACAATAGCATAGTCTCAGCCATGCCAGCAGGTGGATGAACCTATGTGAAAATATTCCCCAAAAATGGTTGATCAGATCTGATTAAATCTATTGTCACTATAGGAAAGCAATAGTTCATTCAACACAATGGGGCAAATCACCACTCAGCCTAGCAGTCACACAACAACAAATGTTAGATGGGTTGATGTAGGCTACTTCTTTTTCGTTTATGACTTTGGATTTTATCATTTGAAGAACCTGTACCCCAATCCAGGCCAAAGAGGAAAATCAACAAGTGGAGCCTGGGGTGCTCATTCCCATAAGGTACCTCAGCCAGTGATCTAATTGGGGGGG
>NW_020799107.1:6324603-6378245 GCF_003259725.1 Athene cunicularia | reverse complement strand
GTGGGGGGGGCAGATTCAAAACAAGGATTAATTCTGCCTTGAATCTTGCATTCTGACAAAGAAGCTGCAAGACATATCCAAAGCACATTACAATCGAGTAGCTGATGGGTGGAGAGAGAAGTATTTCAGGTGGTTGCGACACCTATAAACATCCATTGTCTGAAGTGAGTCCTTGTCATCACTTGGTATTTCTGATTTTCGAAGCGTCTGCGGATGCTTGCGCAGGCTGGTGCGTTGCCATGGATACCATGGTGTCAGCGCTGAGGCTGTTAGCAAATGGGCTGATCTGTTTGTGTACCTCCAGAGCGAAAAGAAAGAAAAATCCTGTCATCTGTGTGGCTGCTAGCAAAGGGAGCCTGACAGTGAAATGAAATGACTCCACATAATTGTTTTCAGAATCTCCTCCTCCTGGAAATGATGGGGTAGTAAAGAGAGAGAAGGTAATGAGGCAAGCCCTTAGCAAAACCCATTCTGCATAGCTCAAGGCAAGGGTCCCTACATGATAACATCAGCTATATGGTTAAGAAAAATCAATACGAATGTTTAATATTTCAGTTTCCTAATGGCCTGGCACTACTTGCTGTAAGAGGCAGCAAACAGAACAACAACAAGAAGGATAAAAGGCAAAAGAGAGTGATCAATGGACAACATAACACAGCAGAATAACTCGCTTTGAGCGATACCCTAGGACCAAGCAATGGATATGCATTATAAAATTAATACGAAGCTACTATACATGTAACGCCTATATCTGGGCACAGCTCTACTGCTAAGTGAGAGGCAAAACAGGTTAAGAAGTGATAGGCAAGTAAATACACAGGAAATCAAGTAAAAAAGTGATCCAGGCTACTTTCAAACTTTGGCTTTTTTGTGACTGTTAGAACGACCCCATAAATTACGTATATATATATATATATATGGCACAAATCCCCAGGAGCTGAATTCCCATACAGTAATGCAGTATCTTATTAGGCAACAACACAAAGCTGTCCCACTTGACTACAAGTTTTTGGGGTTTACCCTGTTGTTCTAGAAGGAGCTTTCCAAAGATTAGGCACATCACTATGTGTTTCATCGAGAACTTTTCTTGCTTTTGAGTTTGGGGTCAAAAAGCACCAACACTTTCACAAGGGAGGTTTGTTCCTCACTGCTTATATAGATGGTTAAGTTACACAGCTGTTAACAACAAGAAATAACAACACAGTGTGAGGTCATCCTCAGTGTACCTTTACTCAGTAGGGCTGTGTCACTGTATCTGAACCAGAAATCCAGTGCACAATATTTTATAGTCAACTCCTCTCTTCTTAACCGATCAGGTTTCATTCATGTTGTTTCCCTGCCATAAAACAGACAAAACAAAGTTGACCTGTTCTGTGGTCAACCATGGTGTCTCCCCGGGCTTACATCTGTAACACAAACACCAAGAGTAATCTTTGGAGACAAAGAAGATAAATAGAAAGGCAAAACTGCAATCCTTGCCCTTCCCATAGGTCCCCTTGGTCTGGTGTCACACCGGAGGTCCAGCTACAGACCAATGTGGCCAGTTACTCCAAGAAAGCTCCTTGAGCATGAAGCCACTCCAGCCTCTCCTTGTGGCCTCCCTCTGGGGATGGTCCAACACTATCAAGCTGCTGGCTCTTACCTTTATTTCTGTTGCTGACTCACACTGAAGGCAGCTGAACCTCAAGAAAAGCTTTCCCTGAGCTACCTTTCCACACAAACCTCAGCCAGTCACCACAGAGGTGAAGCATGAGTCTCACCAGAATATGCTGGAGGTTCAGAGAAACCTTCTTCTGTGTTCAGATAATGAATTGCTATTAAATTCAGCTGTCTAGCTGAGCACTCACCTCCAGACTATTAATTAACATTGCTGGAAGCACAGTGCTGTTGTCTTTCACACGTAGCTGTTGTGGGAACCAAAGATGCGTCCTGGGGAATCAGTGGCATTCATTTTCATGAGACTGAAAAATGTAGTCAGTTTGTAGAGATATAAAAGAAGTCACCTATGCAAACTGGCAGGGAAAAGCTGAAAGGTATCGCTGTTGCAGACATGGATCAATACTTTACACAGCACATATGGCTGGTTCTGCAGTTCACATTGATAATGCATCACATAACCTGACTCCAGTAACCAGGGCTTAACGGTGGCAATCAGAGTTTTTCCTTGCAGAAACCCCCAAGGAGATTCTCTTCTACCCCATTTCCCTCCTTCATCAACCTTCATTCAATAATTTCCCCTCAAACACATGCATTCCTTAAAATCAGTGTCTCTGGCCACAGTCTGCAAACAACCCAGCTCCAGCAAAAGCCAAGCTAATAACAACCAGAGCCATGTAAGCTGAAAGCTAACAGTCATGGTCGCTAAAACCTCAGCATTTGGGACCTGTAATATTCCTGCACATACATTGATGAGCATCCTTTGGGGCTTGTCGTATTTGAAATGCTTCAGTGCCCGCTCCACTGTGGCTTGGGCTCTTTTTATAGAGTCTTGTAGCTAAGCAACAGTAACCTCAGCTGGGCAGTCCAAATGATGTGGCAAGGGCAAGTTATCCTGCAGGAATATGCAGTGGCAATTCAGGGCAAAAGTAAAGCTTTGAAGGGTGTATTAATCATGGTGGAAGAACCTCTATAGCCTTCAGTGGGCTTCAGATCAACCCCAAAATAGCTCAAGATCAGCAGGTGAGGTTAGGACAACAGGTCTACACTCGCTGTGACTGAGAAACAAGCCTAGAAAAATGATCTGCAGAGCTGAGAATTCATAGCTTTCCATTTGCTATGAAAAGTGAAAGAGCATCGGCAAAGTTAAATAAATACAGATAGAAAGTTTTTCTAACACCCAAAATAGGACAAAATCCTGATCCAACCACAGCTGATCCTAGAACTGCCACATCTGACCTGGAGACTAAAGAGGACTCATGACAAAGAGTTGAAAAAAACCCACCTCTATTAACACAAACATTTAAGAGAAAGCTGACCCTTCCTGGGGCTGTGGGTCAGACTGTAATTCAGTCATTTAGTGCTGTAGGAGTTGGCTGGGGAAGCACCACTTCTACCTTCACCCTTGTCAGAACCACTTGGTAAAGCCCTGATTCCGAGCATGAGCAACATCAGCCCCAGCAGTGCTTTTTGCTCTGAGTCAGGCCTTGGTCCTAGCCTGGTCAAGCTGTATAAAGATATGCAGGCACTTTTTGGCCAAGAAAGCATGGAAATTCACTTTTTTTCATCAGCATAGAGCTCTGAGGTAGGAATAAAATACCATTTGGCAGCATTCCTGAAGCAAAGTACATGCACCATCTAACTGCAGCACTGAGATTTTCCAGCTGCTGCTGCCCAACAGGTTAATGTGCTTCTCTTCTAACATCACTTTCACTCTGCTTTTCATAAAACATTTACAGACATTTATGAATTAAGCCTCACACTCATGCCACAGGAAAGGGCTGGTTGGAGAAACACAACAGCTGAGTAGTTAAGATGCCAGGCTGGAAGCAAGGGTCACTGAGTCACCATCTTGTCCTCTGAAGCTTCTGTGAGGACAAAGACATCGAAATGTGCCAGGTAGCCTGCACTCACCTGCTGGGAGCTGTGTCATTTTTCAGGTCAATAGTAACACTTCCATCTCCTTTTCAGATGGAGATGGGTGGGCACAGCAGGGTTGCACAGAAACCTGGTAGCAGGTGCAGAACCAGAGAGGTTTCCAACCTGATGCTGTAGGATCACATATTTTAGCACTCACTAGAATTAATTTTTCTTCCTTGCACCTTCTCAGCCATGAAATTCATAGTTAATTCTTGCTGGGGAAATCACAAAAGCTTCCTGTTATAGGTTCCTGAAGCTCAAGTCTTAAGCCCAAATTTAGGAACTGGCATTATCATCAAAGACTGGGCAGCTCTCCCTACTTTCAGTCAGGATTTACACAGGATCTATCAGGGACATTAGCTTTAGGCTATTCTCTGCCTATCAGGAGACATCTTTATGGGGACAGATGCAGCTGATTTGCAGAGCTCACTGACAGAGGACTCCGTGAAGGTGAAAAACCTACATGGGCTCAAAGAAGGTAGAGATGAATCCATGGGCACTGGCAGCTGCTGAAGGCAGGGGGTCAGACAGCTCGCCACCAGGCATCTCCAGGCAGGCAGCTGCTGCAAGGGGGTACCACGAGCAGGACCTCTATAAGCTCTCTCTGCTTCTTATACTCTTTCCCTAAACATTCAGTACTTTCCATTACACTGCCTAACTGCCGGTCTGAAACAGTCACAGCAATCTTTTGTTAGAAGGGAGACTAAAAAAATTGTGAGTTAAACAATGCATCAAGTTCAGCCACTTATCAAAAAGTCTTTTCAACTAATAATCTCAGAGTAGAAGTAAGAGGGCCTTTCTGCAGTAAACGTGCAAGGCTCTTGACTCGTCTCACAAAATGAACTAGCAGCCATCAGGTGTGTCATGATCTAATTTTAGAATTATCATATAAGACTCCAAATTTATTTTTTTAAAGGGAGCTATAACTAACTTTTGATGCTATTAGAGCATACAATTAAATATTGGCTTGCTTACAGGTCTTTGTGTTTTGCCCCACATAGAAAGGGCTGTATCTACAAATATCTGTCTTCTGATGTTTTCTCCTGCAGGATGTTTAACAGCTATTGACATATGAAAAAAATCCTTAAAATCTTAACCAAAAAATTTTAATCCACAGAACTCAATTGAAGAAAGTTGCAGCTTGATATGGGGACCTACTAAATGTTTTCTACTCAGTGAACTCTACAAATTCTAAACCCTTTCAGGTAAGCGCAAAATAATTAGCTTTCCTCCCTTTCCAGATGAGACGATAAATAACACTTTCTGGGTCTTCTTAGGAAATAAAATTAATGCAGGAGAGGAAATAGATTGAACATTGCCATATCATCATTTAAATCACATTAATATGGCCCATCCAACTAAAAACACTTAGTCACAGTAGTTTGATTATTTCTGCATCTCAGACGATAGAGCTGAGCAGAGTTTGAGGCAGAGGGCTTGGGACCCATCAGAGGTTCAGAATTTGGTAGCCACAATTTGAAAATTACTTTTTTCCTAACACACGACAAACCACCCCAATATAACTTGGCTGTTACAGCAGCCAGAAAAACCAATCAGTATCTAAACTTTAGTACCATAGATAAGGTCTGGGTTGATTTTCTCAATTCACTGAAAAAACACCTTGTGGAAGCAAAGCACAGCATTATCAAAGATCCATTAGAGGTGATGTTTTTTACCAAGAATGGCTCAATATTTGCATCCACATTAATGTGTGAGGCAACATACAGACTCAGCTATAAATGTTTTATGTTTTAAAAATAAACAAAAGCCCAATACAGTTTGCTATTAATAAATAATGGTAACAAAAATAAAGCAATGGCTTTATTTACAGGCTATTTAAATTACTTTTGAAAAAGCCAGTTCACGTAGAATGATTTCAGAAGGAAACATTAACCATTATTATTACTTGCCCAGTAATAATACTGGACAAGTAATAATAAAGCTAAAAGAAAAGCACAGCCATCCTGTAGTTTGCAAATATTAAAGATAAAACCACCAGCTCTGTCTATGACCTGGAGAGAGAGAGGAAAAAAAAGGGCAAGAATGGAAAAGGTTATTTAGTAGCTATCAGTTCACTGGGCTTTTAGGTTATGCATGTATGTTCCCTGTCTGGTCCTTCCCAGCACAAAATAAGGAGTGTTTGTGCACAGCACGCAAGGAAGAGCCATGTCCTACCAGCAAGCAGAACGTGGCTGCAAGATGCCTCTTTGGCTGCGCTGAGGGCTCTGTGCAGAGCCACTGCCTTCTGCAGCCTGAGCTGCTTCTGTGTTTTCCTGTAGATGGTATTTTTGTAGCCACATTCTCCAGAGTGAAGTTTTGGATATGTCCTGTGGAAGAAATGCAAGGCTCAAAGCAAGCGTCACAGGTGTTGTAACCTGATTTTTTTATACAAAACCAAGAAAATAAGGTGTGTACTAATGTTTGTATGGCAGATTAATTCTAGAAAGTACAACTTCCTTAGTGTCACCATCAGGGCCAAATTAAATGACCTATTTAATGCAACTGCTTTCTTGATCAGACTTATTAATCTTTTCTGACTCTCCATTAAAGACATAAATGTATTTCAACAGTTGCTTTAGAGAAGACAAAGCATGTAGTTGAAATCTGCAGATTCAGGATAAGAAAAATGTCTAAAATGTAAATTGTTAAGGCGCTCGAGCTAATTCACCAGCAGCATGGACATCTGTGCAGGGAAACAGCTGGAAGTCCTAAGCTTACCAGCTGGTCCAGGCTAAACCATCAGTTCAGTCAGAGCCCCAGGCCTGCCAGTGAGATTTAACTTCTTGTGTCATAGAAGTGCTTTGGAACATTTTACTCTATAAAAACTTATTTTCCCCATACCTTGCAGGAGAGAAAAAAAAAATCCTTAGAATTTCATCAGGTAAAAATGAGTTCCTGTTACCCAGAGAATGCTGCCTCACTCATGCGGGCAGGGGGAGTGTTCAGCCTTCAGCATGGCACGTCCTGGGCAATAGAGGAATGACTAATTGGCTGCCGGTGGCATTTTGAGATAGCTTACTTTCATTTCTCAGATTGCTACTGAAATCCATAATGATATAAGGTGACTCCAGGCTCAGACAGACTCTAATTTCTCAGTGGAGCTCTACCTTGAGTTTCCTTCATTAAATATATATATATATATATATATATATATGCACACACATATATTAAAAAATGGATCCTACTCCAAGAGCCTAGTAAAATTGATGAAATAGCTCTCAGTGGCTTCCTTGGGCACTGGTTCAAAATATTAATCTGATTATCATTAGGGCTCAAATTCAGCAAGGTTGTTAAGTATATATCTAACTGAAAGTACCTGAACAGTCCCATTATGATGATTCATGGATTTAAAAATAGAAATATGTTTAAATGTTCTCCTGAACTCGGGTCTAAACAAAATCAATACATGTCATGCTTCTTATTCATGAAATATTAAGGCAAGATACATAATTTATTGTGCTCTGTGTATGCATACGTACTTAGCACTGATTATTCTGTAATAGGCCTATACATAATTTAAATTGTATAGCATCCACTTTATGGAGGAGAAAGGGGGGAAGAAATCTTCATTAAACCCCAAACAGTTCACTTCTTGGTGATGAGGGGATTTAATTCATTCTTTTAAACTCTGGGTATGTGGGTAAGAATTCTGTTCTCACATGTTCAGAAGCTCTTTTCCAGAGCAAAAGAAATCACAGTCTCCTCTACAGCTCTGGGAGAGGAGCCCAAAACGAGTGAGGTTTGGGGCTCCAAGTCGGTGGCTGGGCAGCACAGGGATCTGTGCTGGCCTCTGTCAATGGGTAGGACCACAGTGAGTGCCCAAATCACTTCAAGAGCCTTCGACCATCCCTCAGGGTCAGCAAAGCTAAGAAATCCCTTGTTGCATTTAATGGTGCAGTCAGCTGCATAAGAAAAAAGGGAGCCCATGGTAGTAAAACCCACGTTATTTATTCACTACCAGGGGTAACTGTCATTATTATTGGTTTAAGCGCCATTTTTCTGTTCTGGTTGTTTGCCTATGACATCACACTACCTGTGGGTCGGACAATAATATATAAAGGACTTGCTGAGAGAAGCACTCAAGGGCAGACTTAACTATATTTATGCACAGAAGCACATTTCTACTCTGCCATGCATGTTGGGGACTATGTCATTAATGTGCTAAAACTCAGCATGTGTTTAAAAGCATTGTTTGGCTGAGAGATGTGTGGCGTATTTAGCACCTGCCTCACACGGATGGGTTTTTTAAAGTTTCGATGCCTTTTCTCACAATGTGACTCTTCCCTGCCCACACCTGGGACAGGCTTTGCCTCTGATGGAGATGGCTGTCCACAGCGATTCCGACACCTCTGCATCCTGCACAGGCAAAGCAGGCAGCTCTGCCCATGGCTGCCCATCTCCTAGCACCGAAGTGGGAGAAGAGGCAAGAAATGGGAGGAAAGAAATGGCCTTGACTTTGTGCAGCAGAGCATGCATTTATGGAGAGATCCTTGAGGCAGGTTCCCTACCCGTGGAGCTGTAGCTGGCTCCATGGAGGATCAGTGTCAGGCAGCTTACATGTCCTCTCACACTTCCCCCAAGCACTCTAGCAGAGGGAATTAGCTCTAAGGATGGTGCAAGGGACCATCTTCATTCAGCGTGGCCAGGTCTGCCAATGGGGATGCTGCAACACGACAAGAAAACCCTGCGGCTTCTCCATCCTGTTCCGGATTTCTTTTGCGGCAAGGAGCTGAGTTAAGTAACACAGCCACCACCAGGTAACGGCGGGGAATACTCTGAAACCTCACTGCTTCCCAGGCTGCACATATGCATAAACGAATATGCACAGTTCTTGATGAGCAAATAGCTATTAAGCAAATATCAATGCCCTTTTCTTCTCCTGGCCTTCCACAATTACTCAAATAATCAGAGTAAACTTCTCAAGGCCAGGCTTACCTTACCAACTTTGTCAGAGGCAAAGCTCACAGCACTGGAGGTCTCCAGCAGGAGAAGGCATGTGGGGTGCAGTTCTTCCAGGCATGCTCCCTGCTGAGCCCGTGCCCCGCCACACAGCTACTCTGCTTCACTGAGAGCTTCATCCCTGGGGCTTCGCTGCAGGAGAAGGGCAGAAAAAATACTCTCAGTGGTGTTAGGGTCTCACCAAGCTATAAGCACATGCATGTGATTTAAGTTGTGCTTTCAACCTTGAACAGCTCCCGTGATCCGCCTTTTACCTATCTTATCGTGAATGGGGGTTTCAGCCCACTTTGTTTCATTTTGCTTAGATTCATCAAATTTATCACCTCTAAGTTTGTGGGAAATAAGAAAATAAAATTGCCAGTTTTGATCCAGCTTTGAGTTCTAGCCAATCCAACTGCAATTTCACATGGCTTCTGCAGATAATGATGATGTAGGCAAACTATATTTGAAGACTTTGAAAAAAAAATGTGAATAAATTTTTATGTTGCAGAGGATTTGCTCAAAATATTCCAGCAATAGCAGTATGGGATATAAATATTTGGCACTGGTAATTGCATTCACCAAATTATTAACAGAGAGTTAATATATCACCTATGACTTCTCCATGCCAATCATTTACTAAGCATGCAATGATGAACACCTGGCAGAGAACAAGCCTTCCAAGTAGTTGCTTGGAAAACCCCTCTGGAAAGTCATTGGGAATTAGTCCTGAAATGCAGGAGGCACATGCCCAGCAGGCAAGTGCTGTACTGTGAACTAGGCTGTGCTCGTACACAAGGCCATCTCCTCTGGAAATGTCAGACATGCTCAGAGCCCAGCAATCAACTGGGATAAAACTTTGGAAAAATAAGAATAAACCTGAGGCTGGGACTGAACATGTAGGTCAAAAAGGTACAAGGAGCAGGAAACTCTCTGCTGCACTCACACCAAAGCTTTTTTTGTTTGTTTTTTGTGGTTTTTTTTTGTTGGGTTTGTTTTTGTTTATTTTTTAATTAGTATTCTGTGGATAGAAGGGTGGATGGCACTAAAATGAAGCCATGAACACAGCCCAGTGTGTGTTGCCCACCTCCACCCATCTCTAGCCTTAGATTGGTAAGGAAAGGTGGAGAGTTCCCACTCCCTGAGCAAGCCAAAATAAGTCTCTGATTTCTTTGCTGAGCCCCCACAGCCCAATTTGAGTCTGGTCTCCAGGTAGATGCACAGATAAGCTTCACTGAACTCACTGACTCGCTGTAATACTCGATGCAGATGGATGCAGTATTACCGAACACCCTGCAAAATAAGAGCTACAAAACGTTTTTCCTTTCCGCCCCCTCCCCCCAAGAAGTAATTTTTAAGTTCTGCCAAGAGTTATGTTACTTCTCTAAAAATAAAATGCACCATTGTCATGTGCAGCTACAAAGGCGTGGTGATAGATGGCGCTACATGAACATGAATTTGGTTTTTAAATAACCGCGTTCAATATTTACTATCATATTTCCTTACACACGAAGTGCACCTGAGCAGCGTCAGTGTTTTCATTACTTAGACATGCATAGATAATATATTAGAAATAAAAATCAGGAAGACAGTTTATTGAGATGTTGCAAGGCAGAAAAGGGGATATTGTCTGTGATACAAGTCTCAGCAAAACACACCCAATACTGTTATAAGTGTCCCCCCTTAACCAAGAGCTGAAGGGTGGGAGCAAGAGGAGGTGGTTTCAGGTAACACACCGGTCAGTTAATTTCTGACTTCCTGAGTCTCAAAATACCACCAGCAGAGCATGCTGTTTCTAATAGTAAAGATGCTAGAATATTTAAGCAGTTCTGGAAAGTGCAATAACAGCAGACATAAATTTCCATTTGAGCTAAACACTGCCCTGGTCCTGGCTGGTGGTGGTGGTCAGCTGGCAAGGCAGGCTGCTGGAGGAGAAGACATCCTCAAACCACAGGAAGAAGGCAGAGAACAGCAGAGTGAATTGTACAGAGTGAAAAGGGCATCCAAAGCACATCACCTCAGTAAGCACACTGGGGAGTAAAATTTGCAGAGGCTTATGGTAATATGAAATATATAGAGCAATAGTAACAAAAAGCTCACCATTTGCTTTTAACAAGTACCATCATCTTCACTCTTAATCTGTGTGAAAAAAGTTCCTACTGACGCATAAAGATGTTCTCTGCATCTCTCCCACATACACTCATAGACCAGATACTTAAATAGCAAATGTGATCAGGAATGTGAGTTTATCTTGCTTTTCCATGTTCGTGCTAGTAAGATTTGCTTGAAAACAGCCTTTGAGCTGCTAGGCTAGCCTCACGTTTGGCACTCTAGAAGGTGAATTGTGGTAATGTCTAAGTGGTGAAGATGCCTGCTAAGGAGCAAGGGGAAGTAAGGGAGCACCAGGATTGAGAGATTAACATTAAAAACTAAGCCACAAGATTTGTGGTCCTTCATACTGTGAGCACAAGAGGCTTGCTTCATCCTCCGGATGCATGGATTAAACCAGTGCAAACATCTTTTCACCACTGGTGATTTAGAAAAACGGAAGCACCCAGAGACAAATTCAAGAACAGGGAAGCTCAGCACATAAGGCTAAAATCCTGGAGGAGACAGAGCATCAATGCTGAGAGTCATTCACAGAGCAGCCACCTCTCTTGATCCCACTTCTGAAGCAAACTCTCCAGTTGTCCCCACCTCCTGCACTTCAGTTCGCATTGCGGAGTGGCCCAGGCACCCAGGTGGGATTGCTCTGGGATGAAACTAAACTGGTTGGTCTGCTCCTATCACCAAGGTGAGCTTAGGCTGCAGGAGCAGACCAGAGCTAGTCTAGAGTAAATCCTGGAAAACACATGCAGCATGAGGTCAGGTCTTCAGTGCCCGCTGCCTCACTCTCCACCTCGCTGCCTGCAGGCCTTGCTGTGGCAAAGAGGGACCGGGTGGCTCCTCCACGCGTGCCGGCACTGCAACTGCCTTGGAAGGACAGGCCGAAGGAGCTGCCAGTGTCACCCTGTCCCTCTTCTCACTGGATTCATACACGCATTATTCTGGTCAGCGCCCAGAGCTTCCCTATGAGCTTTTCCTTGGGACCAGCATCGCGCGGTGACAGCCAGTGGAGCCCCATCTGCCAGCTGGGCCCTGCAAACTTCCACTCCTCCTCCTCGCTATCAGCCTCCATCCCCACCTCCTCACAGCATTCAGCAGTGAAGTGAGAGAGCTCCTAAAGAGTTGTTCTTGCAGAACTGAAATGGGGATCATCTTTATGAGAATAACTGCATTATTAAATCTGCAAGCTCCGAACCGTAACACACTTGTTCCAAGCAGAGGCAGTTAACCTCCCACTATCAGTTCTTAGCCCTCAAAATATCTGTACTCTAGCTGCAAGGTTTGTATGGGCTAAACAGTAATTAGAAAGTTTAAGAAGGACCCAGGGAAGCTTCCTGATCTGTTCTGCATTTCCTCATTTAAGTTTACAGGTCAAATCTCTCAGCCTGTCCTCTAAAAGGAATTTGATATTTCCTAACACTCCGGGGTGTTAGCCGGAGTGAAGACTAAAGTGGGCAGAAATGCCAACTGTATTGGGAAGGAAAAAACACTTCCCAAAGCTTATTTTTTTAGTTCTGAAGAGGCTTTGAGAAGCATTAAGGAATTTTGAGAAGTCTTTTTACAAAAGGTACATCTAAAGGCATGCAAAAAAAAAAAAAATCTAGTTATTTAACAGTAACAATGACAGCAAAAGTGGCTATGAGCACCCTAGCTAGTGCTGGCAGTCAAGAGGTGTGAAAGGGATGGAGGGAGGAAAGAGGACTGGTGATTTCCTTTCATGAAATTGGGTACATCTTGCCTGGTAAGTGGTGAAGTACTGTAGGAGATGAAGCTTGCAGCCACACATCCCCCATGGGATGATGCTCACATGGGGTTGATGCACAGCTGTGAGCTGCATCTCCCTCAGTTCTAGTTCCTGCCATCCTTCACAGAGCAGGAATTAAACCAAGAGAGTCACATCAAGAAGAGATACATCCACCCTTCGGCGTCACTGGTGTTGTTGATATATGATGACACTTTGAACTAACATGCCCTCCAAGTGCCTTTGTGCAGATGAAGTGGAGCAGTTACATGACTTACTGAGTCTCTGCTATAGAGGAGTTGGAATATCTTTTACAAGGTAGTTGGTTGGGAGAAGGACACATATTAGCAGTGAGAATCATGGCTATTTGCTAAGCCAGAGATTTGCAGGGGTCATTTCCAGTCAGGCTGTGAACATCATTTGGTGATAGACCCTGGCGCCTCCACGTCCCCTGGTTATTTCCATCCCCTTTTGCACTGTCCTCCACAGTTCAAGCTCAGGACCCTTTCTACAGGCTGACATCCATGAACTCCATGCTGAGCTAATGCCAATGTCACGTCCCTTGCAACTAGCGCCATTCTCGCTCCCTGTCCCCACCTCCATGTGAAAAAGCAAGTGAGATTTTTTACAAGCAAGAAGCAGAGAAACCAAGACAAAGAAACCAAGACAATGTGCTGCTGAGCCAAGTCCTCATCATCACTTCATGAGCCCACGCAACTCACCATGAATCATGCAGACAACCCAGACTTCATGGACTGCTTACAGCCTTTTTAGGCTTGTGTATTCAACCTGGAAAATTACAGGTCAGAGTTACATATATCCTATTACTGCATATATCTTATCCTTTCCCTAGAAGTTCCCCATATAAGCCCTGCAACTTCTCAGCAAGTAGCCTGCTACTCTCATTTTGGGTACTGTATCCAGTTCTGTTGACTTGAAAGGCTGTGGAAAATATAGTTCATGCAAAAGAATCGAAAATATCAAGGACTAAAATACATCTAGTGTTTGAGTACTAGAAAAAAAAATATGGAAGGGGGAGGAGTTAATGAAAGGTTTTTTTAAAAATTACCAAACTAATAAGAACTTTACAAAACCCACAAATTTTTCAATTAAAATAGTGCAAGTATCTGTTAAGAAAACAGTCCCGCACTAGAACAAACAAGAAAATTACCATTAATACTCACAGACCTAAGCATCTGTTGGCTATAAATAAATTACAACAGGGCTGGAAGTTTCCCTACATCATCTTTTTGGACAACAGGAAAGTGTAAGCTTGCAGAGGAAAGAAGGGACATTTCCTGGGTTGTGGAAGGGATCCACAGCCCACTACAAAGAGAGAGGGGGCATCTCGGAAGGGGATGAAATAGCTGTAAAGCTGTAGTGCTCTGACTTTAATAGCAGGCAGGAACTGAAGGTCTGTTTTCCCACATTTAGGAGAACCATAAATAAGGAAGTTTGGAGCATTAGCACACCCATGCAAACAGAGTACTTGAGAGAGAATCGCGTTTGTGGAGGTACAGGAAATAGTCAGGTTTAAAGCTATTACAAATTTATTATTTAAATATCATAACATATTCATACCTATGTCTCTTCATTTGTATCCATCACCTTAAATTGTAGCTACAGGTAAACAAGTAAAGGATATTTGTAGCATTAATACCAGATTTTTATAAGTAAATACTTCAAGCTTCTGAATAGCCTATGCTCTGTATACTTCTTTTTTTCATGTATCTGTATCCTGCTTCAAGGGTGAAGCTGTTCCAGCAGCCTGATATAGAATACATCTGGGAAATACTGGAGGGAAGTCTAAGATTGCAAGTACCTTTTTCCCCCCTCCTTCCTCTTTAATCGCTGTTATTTGCCTGCACAATTGCATCTTAATTTATCTTTAAAATATTAATGAGCCCATTGTATCCTCTATCTCTATTTAAATAGCTGAAATTCCAAACAGTAGTTGTATCAAAAAATATGTCACTTTCTTGCCTGGATAAATAAGGAAAGCTGTAGATCTTCAACTGCACAGTGTCAAACTCCTCCTGCCATGTGTCATTTCTCAGCGCCGAGGAAAATGTACAATAACGCTCCATTAACTGCTCTTGCCCTCGAACCATCACACTTATCTCCGGATGTATTTTAGGATAAAGCAGGAGGAGGAACACACGTGATGCTTTTACAGCTCTAGCGTGCTGAAGTTAATCGCTTCCATTGAATCATAGTGATGGACCCCATCGCCCTACTGCTTTAGAAGATCAATCCAGTTATGTTTGCTTTACTTTTTGAGGGGAGGGGGGAACTCAAGGTTTGTGTATAATGTCAAAAATTCAAGAAAATCTTTTTCTATGTGACTCTTAGCCTGGAAGAATGTATTTCTTTCAACTTCACTTGTTACACAAAGATATTCACAAATTTATTTTATATTCCCTGTTTCTTATTGATCCAGTTAAACCGCAGCATTGATGAGATACAGCCTTTGGCAGGCTTTAGAAGACCACAGATAACATATACAATAGATACAAGGAAAACTATTTTCACCATGGGGGTGGCCAAACACTGGAGCAGACCGCAGAATCTCCATCCTTGGAGATGTGCAAAACTCCAGTGGACAAGCTCCTGAGCAGCTTAATCTAACTGGACTTAGGTAACTTCCAGTGATCCCTTCAAACCTGAATTATTCTACGTTTCTATTCATTTCAGGCATTGGTAGGAGTTCCCAAAAACCATAAGAGAAATTTTTACAAAGGATTAGCTCATGACAAAGAGCTGATAAGTTCTTAACCCATCACCTGCTAGGCCAGGTTTTGAAGAGGTGAAGCTCTACTGAGTTTATTGTGCCATAAACAACACGGTAGAGTGTGCAGAATACTTTTGAATACTGAAAATACACCCTGTCTGAATATGTCATCCCTGCAAGAGCCTTCCCATGGTGTCCAACACCTGCAGATTAAGGGCTCCTAGCAAAGTTGCTCTGACAGAAGGGGCAGAGTGGCTGGTGTCTGCCCAGCCAGCAATGCACAGGCTGCAAACCACAGGCTTCAAAGCAGCTGCTGCAGCCACATTTGCAGAACTGTACCACTTCTGACGGAATCATTGCACAAACAAGAGGCACCTTCTTCCAGAAAGTAATTCACAAAATCCCTATTGTCCTGATTAGCCAAATGTTTGTTTCTCTGTTAGATTTCTGTACTGTAATTCTGCATCTGCTCAGCTCTGGTAAGACCACAGCAGCTAACGGAGCTATTAAGTATCTGAGAGCAAGAAAAAGACAAAATACGGGGTGACAGTTTCTTGTGGGCTCCACTCCCTTGGAAGATGAACTAAATGGCGTCACTTAGTCCCTTACATACCCCACTTCCTGCAGCTAAGCAAGCCAAAATCATCCTAGATTTTCTCATGCCCCTACAAGGGTAGTTCCTTCATCTCTGTTTGGATGCCATCACCTAAACACTATAAGCTAAGAGGATAATTAAGCATAAAAGAGGTCAGAACTGCCACGTCAGATAGATCCCTGGTCTACCTAGTAGAACATGTTGGAAGGAGACAGATGCTTGGTGCAGCAAGGTGGCTCCAAATTCCTAAAGTCATCCTATTTGGGTACTCGAGTGGGTTTTCTGCACTATTTACAAGCTGCCAGTGGGAACATAGCTGCATTATTTTTGAAAGAATGAAGTGAATTAAGAATGTGAAGCTTTTTGGGTTTGGAATTTCCTAATTCATGGGACTGCTCAAAAATCCTTGGCTTCTAGTCAATTCCTGCTCTTGTAGTGAAATCAAGAAAGTAAAATTTAAAAAGTTAACTCATTTCTAACACAAATGTAACAACAAAAAAAAAGTTAAACCACAAAGTTCAAATTGAAAAAAGCACTTAACTACATTTTCATAGTGTTGTTCTGAAACACTGATCCATGCTGCTGGACTAATAATTCACTTCAGAGAGGATATTTGTGATTTCCTCTGTCTCCATCAGTAACGTTACAGTACTAAAGCTTGGTAGGAAGCACTTCTGTTAGCCAATAAATTTCTTCAAGACTACAAAAATGCCTACTTTCCTTGTTGGACAAACCCCTATTGTGATTTTTTTTCAATGACAAACAGCAAAGGCAGGGAAAACCTCTGCAGAGCACTGATTGTAGCACAGTGACAGAAGGGCCAACAGGGTGAAGAGTGTTCAACTTGGGTCTTTCTTCTCCCTTTCCTACCTCTTTCAAGCACTGCAACTCATGAGCCAGAGGTCTGTCTACCCGATGAAATATTACTGTTTGGATGACTTAAATGAGATAATCTGGCCGTACTCCCATTGAGTTAGTCAAATAATACGTCTCTGACATCTTCTCTGGAGAATGAATCACACATGTAGGAACAGGCAGCCATTCAGATGTGTAAAAGGAGACACAAAGCTAGGCATTCTCCTTGAAAGTTCAGGGAAAAAGAGAAATTTGCCTCCCAAGTAAGCCTTTAATTTGTAGCATAACCCACGGTCATCCCCTAGTATCTAAAGGGCAGAACTTTTAACGAGGTTACTTGGGAATGCATAGTTAGCATATTTTTAATCTGTATGCCTAAAAGTAGATTTGTTTTCTTAACAAGTGCTCTCTTATCAATCCGACATGCTACAGCCCCAAAGACCAACCTATTTTCAAAACTACTTTGAGTCAGGGACAATCTCTACACAAGTTACATCAAGAATCAAAATAAATGATATCTCATAAGCCTTTGGAAAATGTGATGCACTTCTGGTTTATGTGCTTATTTCTCCTCTGAAGAGATTACAACACAGAATGAACAGTTTATATGCATTCTTAACCAATATATTACTCAATTTGTTTAAAAAGTAGCATTTCTATTATGTGTTCTGCTGACAAATTTTGAGTAAGCAGAATTCATTAATGTTTCTGGGAGTTATGAAAGGAGAAACCTCTGATCTTTCTGTGCATCTAAGTCTGAATATTCCCCTTATGGCCAACTTCATTTAAAAATAAAACAAAATAACATACACAAATGAGGCACAGCATTAAAAAAAAATGTACTGGAGAACTCAACCTCAATTAACAAGCAGCAACAGTAATCAAGAAGATAGAGGAAGAATGCATGTTAACAAATGTCTTTTACTTGGCTCATGTGAAACATTCACCTTGTAGCTCATGATCTGAATAGTGCCTGTAGCATAGACATTTGGCATCCTGAGAAAAGTGAACAAGGTGACACTGGATAAAACAGGAAACCTTGTGTTATCCTCTTTCTTTCACTAAATAATGAATGCTATTACTGATGCTTTGTATTAAACAGATAAACTGAAATTCTCAGTGCTAGGGACCAAGACTCGCCCATGAAAGAGCTAAGGCATTCTTAACTTCCTCACATTACTGTTTCCTACTCTGCTCTGATTTTTAAACAGCCTACAGACAGCCTAAAGACTTTTTTTGCCTTTACAGACACAATTGTGAACCAAGAGTAAAATTTTTTTATTTTGCCAAAGATAGTTGTTATTGTTAGTTTTTGAATGGTTCCTTACTCACAGCTTTACTTTTTCCAACAAATGAATGTATTTTACCACAGTGCTGTCATCATATTTATCATATCACTAGGATGTACCACTTCAAAATCAAATAGAATGCAATTATAAATTAAGCTATGATTATAATCAGAGCTCCTAGCACTTATTTAGTTCCTTTAGACTCTGGTCTGAAACCCACCTGAGTAACAAGAGCCTTGAAGAACCTTAAACTTCATCCCCTGGAGCGCAGTGGCAGTACCAGTTGTGGTGGTATGATGCTAACCACGTTAGAGAAGTTGATGCCCCTCACTTCCTATAATAAAACCTTACAGCAGTTAACCAGTTTAAATGCTATCTGTCCCTGCTGATCCACTTTGACTCAAGTTTTCTTTGGAAAGAGGAAGGAATTTATTACTGTGTAATAGAAGCTACAGCTCAAGACCAGATTTTTCTACAATTATTTCACATTGTCTTGAACTTTTTGAAGTTTATAATCATCTAAGATGCTGGGAAACACATTGGTTAGGGATAGTCCTCCTCAGCCCACTTTTCATTAACTTTCCACACCACTTTCACTGACCTGAGCCAACCTCAACGTTGCCCTCCACACGACACCTTACAAAGCTCCCAGTTTTCATCAATTCACACTAAATTAGTATCCTTCTTTCCATCCTGTACCTTAAAATTCATCATTCCTCTTACGATAAGACTACACAGCCAACAGATTCCTGCATGAAAAATCTCCACAAAAATATTCTATCAGCAAACTCCTACATGAAAAACTCCAGCATCATTCTCTACCATCGACACATTCCTATCAGAAAACTTTCCATTAACCCTAACATTTCCACACAAAAACTATCTGGAAACAAAGATCTACTGTCTCAACAACAGCTAAAACACCCCAAAGATCAGTGCAAACTTAAACCCAGGAGTGCACTGTGATTTTGTTGGCAAGTATTAATGCAGAGCTGGGTTTGAAAGTTGCTAAACGTATACCTTACAGTTTTGTGTGGCATTTATTGAAAAATCAGTATCTGCACTTGGAGAAATGCAGATAGAGAAGCTTTTTTTTAAAGGGCCAAAAAGAAACTGCTCTAAAGTCAAAAGTGATCAGGGAGATCTGTATCTCTCTGCTCTAACCAGAACTTCTGCTTGCATTACCAACCTGCAGACCCCTACCCCAAGCAGATATTTAGCTCTGAAAACCTTTCTAAACAAAAATTCAGCATGTTGAGAACTTCATAGCCACATCCACAAAAATAAGCATCATCATGAAATGAGAGCAAAACCTTCAGTTCACCCTGTTCAGATTGCCTGGCTCCAGTGTTCATACACAGAGCACTTAACGCTGAATGCAGCTCTCACCACAGAAGGTGAGAATTAGAGAAACATATAAAATCAAGAAGTTACACAGCTGTTAGCCAAACCTGCTGCCTTTTTGTGAAACTAGAACTGGCATTTATTTCTGGGTAACTTTCAGGAACAACATTTGCAAACGTGATAAAACATTTACAATTCCCTTAGCAGTGGATTCTCATTCCTACAGGCTACTGATTAAGGTTATTGCAGCACACAGTCCAAACACACTATCAAAAAAACCAAACGGAAACTAATCAGTATGTTCCATTCCAAGGTAAGATGATACTTTATGTATTATTGTAGTAGGTAAAACCCAGTCATGCTGTACCAGCTACATTTTACCAAATTCCTCTAATTACTCCTTTCCCTGACTACGGGGAGGGCCAGTAATGGGCCACAGCTGGTGGCATTTAATGTTACCCTACTCCCAGCAGCTGCAGCCCTGGCTTCACTTTGGACACAACTTTAATTAGCTGTGATAGTTTGGGTGTAATTACAGCTTAAAGTTGATTTCTCTTTTTTTTATAAAAATGAATTATTGACAGGCATATTCTTTGTCTCTCACTATGAAAAGAGATGCAAATATTAAAGTTGCTGTATTAAAAAGGGTAGACATATAACCTAAAGAAGGCCTATGTTTCAGGAAGATTCCTATTTTTAATATCTAGGTTTACTAGAATTTTATGATACAGGAGTCGATGAGAAGATTTTACAGGTTAGTGATGGGATGGCTCAACTTTTGCTGCTCATCATCAAATGATGCTAGGCAGGCAGATATCCTCAGTAAGGTCGCCGGGACTTGTCCCTTCCTTGGGGAATGCTGCAAGCAGTAAGACGACGTAGGACACAAGCCTGGAGGTCCAGAATGTAAATCCGGAGTAGGAGTTTTCCAGATCCCTGTGTTTTCCATATCTTTACAGGCTTGCAAGATGGGGAAATGCACTGGCCTTCTAAACCCACAGGCAAAACACTGCTTTTTAAAAATCATGCTTATAATTATTAAGACAGCCTGAAAATATTGAAAAATAGCATTTCAATGGCTCTGTTGTCATCACACTGAATAATCTTCACCTTTCAAAACAATTTGCTATTTAACTGAGAATTGAAAGTATGCTTAAGATACTACAACCTAACCTGTGCCTTTAAGACAGCACCGACTGTGACTGCCGTCTCTGAGGACACATCCTGCTGTCACTAAATATTGTATATTAGTGTACAGGAAAACCTCCCCACCTCCGGCTTTTGTGGATCAAGCAGAAAACACTGCTGCCTATGTTGAAGTTACAAAGCCCCATGAGTGGCGTGGATAAATGAAACTCTTTAGAGTGAATTAGCTGTTCTGTAGCTGTTGTGACAGCTGCTAGGAGTCACAAGTTAACAGCACAACAGTGGCACAAACTGACATACCTTCTAAAATCCAAATTATAATCAAATATTAACATAATATTTTAGCAAATTGGTGTCTTTGTATTTTTAATACATTTAAGCTAAAAAAGCAAACTTTTTTTCTTTATAAAGCAAACTGTTAATTAATAAATAGCACTGAAGACTGAGGTTCCTAAACTGACACCTGGGAAGCCACTGTCTCAAATACCTGTTTCCAGGTTGCCAGTCCATCTGGGAGGACATTGGTTAAGTTTACTAACCAAAAAGACTTATTTTTATAGGGACATTTGTTATCATATGGCTTCCTCAAATGCAGGCAGTTCCATTGCTAATGAACTAGCATCAATACCTAATAATATTATTAGCTTCAGCTTCTGTTTTTTCAGTTTGGATACCCAATAAAGTGGTATTACTGACTTTTGAATCAGCACTACCTCCTTTGGAGGCTAGTAGCTTTATTCCGATAGCTATTTCTTGTCATCCTACATCATTACCGGAAAAATCAATTGAAAAAAACCCACATTTTTGATGTAGTTAATCTACTGCATGTGGCATAGTCTTCATCAGAGTTCATTTGCTTTACATTTCTGAATACCATCTTTGAATTGCCTTACATTTCCCATCTTTAGATAAAGTGGCATTGAGCTACTATTTACTAACTTTTCCACTGGAAACAGAAAGTCTTCACTTGCAAATGCTGCAAATTTTATATACACATGTATATATATATATGTATAAATCTGCACATATATAGCTTAGAGCTTGATTCCTGTTACTTCAATTTTGTATTTGCTTTCATTCTGCTTAGCATCAGAAAACTGAAAGGAGGCCAAAGAAAACCAGCGACACTTGTATCGAGAAAATACGTTTTCTAGAGTTTTAATTTATCCAGCTTTTTTTACTATGAACTGTTGCATTTGGGGGTAATGTACAACTCAAAGAAGCCAGTAACACGTCATGAGGGAATGCAGTAACTTTTTTCACTTACCCAGGTAAGCAATACCGCAAGACATATGTATTGACTTTATATATATCCTTAATACCTGGCACGGCATCGGTAGCCCCTGTTAGCTTTCTGCCTTGGTTAAGCAAGCAGTCAGAGAGGAGACACCTGAGATGAGCCATCAGTTCATGCAGCAGAAGGCAAGGAGACAGTTTAACTCTCTAGCAAGTGATTTTCCATTCCCAGCCCCAGCCACTGCTACCAGCATAACCCCGTGGTTTCTCCCCAGAAGCTCTGCAAAGATGTTGTGAGTCTTTTGGCGGTTCACAAACTCGGTTTTCCCTGGACTTTGCTGCCGGCAGAGTTATGAAGGGGTTTTCTTAAGTGGTTCTCTGGCATCCTTGGGAGAAACAGCAGGTAGCCTCCAACTAAGTTTGTGTGGCATAAGGAAGTAGTTTTAGGTGTCTGCTTTGCTTTGGTTAGAGCCGACTGTGCAATGGCCATGCACAGGACACCTGCAAGCTGGAAATGGCTTAGCAGTAAGAAGCAGGGGTGCCATAGAAATAGGACTGACTAAATTAAAAATAGAACACAGAGAAGTAATTTTTATCATTTATTGTATTCCTTAAAGTGAACTAATGGGAAAGAAAAAGACCTGGCTGAAACAAGAGTTACAAGCTTCAGTTGCACCTCGAAGGCAGTGAGAGAGTAGGATGCTTACTAGGTACTTTTACGAATTTCTGTTTCTGTGTTTGCTTGTAGGAGCAGCGCCACCTTTTCTTACATACAGGTGTCTTTTAAAGAAATAACCATGGAAGGAAGAGTTCAGAGTGGCAGAATAACATGGCCAGAGAGCAAGGTTTAAGGCATGAAACCTAGTCAGATAGGGACTTCATTTCCAAATTCATTTTAATTATGTCCAGCTTCATGTGCACTTACAGACATTTTTATGCCATTCCTGTGGTTTGTATATCTTGACTGAAGTACTGATTTATAAAAATCACCAAGAAACATCATTTCAGACTTGTGACCCTGTTGTCCCATTACAGAGTCAACTCCAAGAGAAAGATACTTCAAATATTTTTATGAGGTACTTTGGGGGCCCACTAAACACCATGTCCTTTAGATGCAGCTCTGTCTGTGGAAGAATTCATTGCACGAGACAAGCCTCACCTCACCACCAGCTGGATGCACCAGTCAAAAACTCAACTAGAATTAATTAAAATCTGCTGTTTAAAACAGTCTAAACTAGCCCATTTATTTAAACAAGATAGGGCAGCACACACTTGTTTGAGTTGCTCCGCTGGTTTCCTGTAAAACTACAACTATTACAGCTAAAGTTTGAATGCAGGTTAGTATTAGCCTGTGAAGTCTTTGAGGCTGGAGTTGTCACTTTAACTGTGCCTGGTAATGTGGGATGTTGTCTGGGGTCCACTGCAAGAGAAGAGGTTTGTTAAGTTCTTCTCTATATTGATTTGACACCTGAACATGGTAAAAGACACAAACAGTTCATAGTGAAATAATGTGGAAATACAGAGATCATTTCCCTCTCCTCCCAGCAGTGGCCATGCTCACACTGCTGCCGCGTTCGGGCGGAGGCACTGGTGCTCCTCAGACCCCTGCCAGTATTCCCCTGCCTGTGACCAGCGTGGGCAGAGCTCCATGTCGCAGCGACACAGAGGAAATTCCTGCATGGTTTACTGAGGATATTAGACCTTCTGGCAACAGTCCTTGCAGATCCTAAGCAAAGTCTGAGGCAGCGAGGTTTGGCTGCGGTGCCAGTGTCGATTATGTTGAGTTACTGTTTGCCTTCCTGGAAAAGAGCAAGATATACTGAGACACTGATGTAACCAATCCCTACATTACTATGCTTCAACCCTGAACTTTTATCCCACCTAGAGCTGGCTGCCATTCATTGCCAAGTTGCCGGCATAGAACATAACTCACTCTGTGATTCTGCCCCTGAGATACATCTCTACCTTGTCCCCAACCTCCTTGAGACCCCCAGCCCTTAGCTTGTGCCCAGCTTAAAGTCCTGAAGGAGACCTCTGCTAAACATTAACCCAGCCCTTTCCGCAAAACATAAAACCCAACGGCTTCACTGCATGTGAAAGTCCTTGTAAAACATACCTGAAATACAGCAGTGCTGTGGTCAGTTTTGGACATGCCTCAGTGCTGAAGCTCATTTTTTTTGTTACAGATGATGAGGAAGAAATGTCTTTTTTTTTTTTTTTTTTTTTTTTTTTTTTTTTTTAAGACAGCATCAGTTCAAGCAATGGGTTGGAAAAAGTCAAACTGCCCTTACAGGTCTGAATTTGTATTTGTTGGAGTTGCATGCATTCCTGGAATAATATATTATATTAGCATGTAATTCCTTCCTCCAGTTTCAGATTGGACTACAGCATTTTAAGCCACATCACAATTCTCTCCTATCTCCAAAAAACCCCATGTATTCCAAAATTAATGGACTCTTCATCTAAAAAATATGCTTTACTCTCAAAGCTCTGTGGCTAATGTACTTACACAATCAAGCACATGTCTTTTATGGAGTGATTCAGAGTATATTCCCTAACTGACTGCAGAAGATGCATCTTTCAATGTTTTACATAATTTTTTTTTTTTAAAGCTAAAGTCTATCCTCAAAAGTATGGAATTTAAGGGGAGGTTAACCCAAACTGTGTAATTTACAACAGCACGAAACGGATCTACATCAGTCAAGTTTATAGGTGGAAATGTCATACACTCATCTTCCACATACCACCAAAGCATATCAAATAACTCCTGATATGAAACAGTTTCAGAATCAGTCACAGTCCAAACAAACACTCTTAGAATATGATCAGATTAAGTTGTTTAAAATACGGGGCATGTGGAAGTCATCAAACACTGACATCAGATGGAAATCAGACTTCTCTTCTGAAAGAGCTGAACACAGGGTAGGTCTTAGTGTAGGATCAGCAACTTTTCCTGGACTGTTTCCTGCTCTCAAATGGTTTACCAAAATGCTTTTAAAAAGTGTAATAGACATCCAAAGGGGTTTTATAAAGTGCCATCAAATTATATCTAGCATTTTGATAGATACTAGGATGACTACTTTAAAAAGAAGACTGCAAGTAGGAAAAAAAACAAACAGAAATCAGCCATAAAACCTGCATCAGACTCAACAGAATATAGAATCACAGAATCATTTATGTTGGAAAAGATCTTTAAGATCATTGAGTTCAACCATTAAATGTCAGCATGGAAAGCCTACTGCAAGCATGCCAGAAAACCCAAGAGGACCTCTAGCATTTTGCTGAACAAAACACCTGGTAAAAGCATGTCCTTAACAATGATGCACATTTCTCTTCCTACAGAAAGTTAATCAGATGCATTTTCCATGAATGACAATGTGATATTTGAAAATACCTGTGGATAATAATACTAGAAAATAATATATTTTACAGGCATACCCTTCATGTCTTAAGCTACTGTAACAGGAAGACATTTAGAAACACTTAGGAGGTAAAAATATTTTTAATAAACTCATTTAAGGTGATTAGGAACATAACAGTGATGATGACCTCCTCTATAGGGTCTGATGGATCTGATGCATAATGAGATAATTCCTTTTGATACCTGTGCAAAATGTCCATTGTGGGATGATTTGTCTCCTAATCAGAAAAGTGAAAGGAAATATTTTTTTCATCTTCTTAATGGCAACACACACAAAACCCTTAGCTAAGTTAAGGGGGAAGGCATTATGCACTTCAACTCTTCCAGAAGAGGAAGGACGCTGCCGGGCTTTTTTCTCTGAGACACAGCTGATTTTCTCAGCCTGCAGACATGCCTGCTGCTGCCTCCCTGCCACATTTGCTCCCAGCTCCATTCAGCACAGCATTTACTGGGCTGAACGGCCTTGGAAAGACAGGACATAACGTGACACAAAGGGGTTTCTATTTCCCATCCCCGGCTTTACTAGCACTTGCTGGTCTTCCCACCATGTAGGCCTTCACCCTGGCTTGCAGCCACAGCCCGGGAACTGCTGCGCTGGAGGGCATCACTCCCAGGGCTGTCCCTGGCCGTGATGCAGCGGCGACCTGAGCAGAGCAGAGGAGCAGAAGCTGAGAGCCAGCTGTGGCTTGCAGCTGCGCAGGGCAGGGGAGGATTCCTGCGCGGCCTGGGAATAGCCACGGAGGGAAATGCCCAGGAGAGGACAAGAGGTGCAGTAAGGAAGATGCACTGCCAAAAAATGGAGTGGAGCTTGTGGAACTAAGGGGAGAGAGATGAAGTGTTGGTGAAAGGTGGGGATAGCAAAAAAGGAGGGGGGAAACTGTACTTGAAAGCCTGCAAGGTCACTAGATACTCTTCGGTGAACGGTGCATTAAGAGAGCCCTGAGGGGCTGAATGAGGTCTTTGGTCAGTGAGGCAACACCGGCTGAGAGCAGTGAGGGAGAATGCTGTTTGTTAAATAGATTTTCCATGAACATGCTGGCAAAGACAAAAATACCCTGACATTTACCTTTTCCTCTCAACCATCCAGGAATAAAATACTCTGAAATCCAGCTGAATGCAAAGACGTGTCTCCTGGCTCCTTTAGAAACCGACTTTGGCAAATTTGTTAGCAACGATGTGTATCTTTCTTCTAACGCATGGAGGGTATGAATTAATTCCCCATGGTTGATCCAACCCTCTAACCCTGCAAAAATGTCTGCGCAAAAACTAAGAATTTCCTTGCTCCCAGGCAGAAAAGGTTAACTCCTTCCTTGCTGAAACTGCAACATTTAAAAACTCGCATGAATTTCAGATATATTCAGGTCAGTCAGCAGGAGTGGGGAAAAAAGTTTTGGACAGACTTTAGGGCCTGCACTGAGTTTTTGGAATGGGGGAGTTCTTCAGAGTTAATTGCTGGTTACACAGAATACCACAGGACTTGGTATCACCTGAAAACTATTATACAGCAGCATAGGAAGAAGAGTTTCCTACAGCAGAAGGTGATTTACACACATGCCCAAATAGTTGTTGGGACAAGCAACAAAGTCCAGCCTTTATTTCTTACAAATTAAATGCCTGAAAGCACATGGGATGCCCATCAGTCTTGTGTAGCTGATGCTTGGAAACTTCCCATTATTTCTATTCATCCCATTCACAGAGCACTGGAGAAACTTCCCCCTCTCTGACAAGCAGTGCCCAAGGAAGACAAATGAACTTTCCCAGAGCCAAACATCTGGCTGGTCCCAGAGGGACAGGGAATGGCGAGAAAGGCCCTACCTCCAAGCTCTTGGGCTGGCACAGTAAAGCTCTGTGAAACCTATTCACCATTGGGTTCATCATACATATTCCTCGGGGGCCCTCTCAAAGCCTTAGTTACAAATGTAAATCAAGATCCAGAGACATCTAAATTCTCAAAAAGACAGAGATGCAAATCATGGGGAAGGACATCAAAAGCAAAAAAAGAATTTTAGCTGAAGGGAGTCAGTCTTCTGGAAATTAACAGAGACTTTACAATGGATAAGAGAGGGTTACAAGGGATTCAGCATGAAAATTGAAGGATTAAAGACCTTTGAGTTAACCTGTTTTCAGGATAATGATGGCAGGAATGTGGGCATCAGCATTTGCTTCCGATTTGCTATGTGATTTTTAAGTAGGGGAAGGACCAAAAGCCTGACTGATCTTCAGAGCCATTTAAAGTAAAACTGCAACTCTTGGCTTTCTGAACCACTCCAAGAAATACCTGAAAGGCATGAGAATATTTTGGTCTCCAGCTGATACCAGACATTTGTCACAGCAGCCACATGCTGGATAGATGGGAAATTCTTTGCAGCAGAGCTTGTAGCCTGAAGAGCCTCCCCAGCCTTGTCCAGAGCCAGCCCTCCTGCCAGCTGCAGACACATGGTGACATTAAACAAGAATGAATGTGCTAAAACCATAGACTGAAATTCAACTGGCAAATACTAGCATTTTTTTTTTCCTTTAAGTAGTATGTTAAGAACATCCTGTGCTGTGTTTTGCACTCAAGAAAAAACTGGCCACACAGGGCAATGGGTTACTCAGTACCTAGATATCAGCCGAAAGGCCTCTCACACCATGGTATTTAAGGCCGCCTGATACTTCTTGTAAGTACACCCAGCTCTCCATTGCCAGGCTGTAAGCCCTGAGCTGAAATAATTAGCAACTGAATAGTTTCACAGCCTGAAATATTGAATATCAGCTGTTTGGGGACTGGGGTTGTTTTGTTTTGTGCTGGTTTCAGACGCAGTCATTTCCAGGGACAAAGCTAGGGAAGAATACTTTGTCCACCCACGCAGTCAAGGAGAAGCCAGACTTCTCTCAGCAGCTCCAGAACTTTCATTTCTCGGCAGTCAGGGGTGGAGGGAGCAATTTGACATTAAATCATGAGGGCTGCAACAGGCTCAATGATGTACCAAGAGCTCTTGGGCATTTCAGTTTAAATTCTCTAAAGATTGGGCAAATTTCCCTGTAATTGATACCCACAGACCACCTTGAAATGGAACACAAGGAGATGGGAGGAAGCAAACATCCCTGGTACCCATCAGCCGGCGGCGGGAGGCTTGGCTCCAGCTGCAGGAACGGGGGACAATGAGCGGAAGAAGGGGAGATAAGCAGCCAGGAAACAGGCAGGGGAGATCGGGGCAGAAAGCCACAAGAAAGCAGAAAGGGAGAGCTGCAAGGGGACAAGCAAGACCAGCATCCAGCAGCAAACAGGAGGGAAGCCTGTATCAGAAAGGAAGCCCTCAGGAAACGTCAAATGGGCTGTCAGAGCAAGGGCGACGGGGTAAAAGTTCTGTGAGGCCCAGGGGAGCAGGAAAACAAGACAGCTAAAGGGGAGCAGAGGGACTAGGAGCCTCTCTGTGAAGTCCCTAAGTCTCTGGAGACTGGTTATCCTGTGCTGTGGGTCATTTGGATGAATGGTCACTCAGACAAACAACCTCCCAGAAGGAAAAGATGGAATAAACTGGGATTATGGATGTAAAATCTTGTGACCAGTGTCCTCTTGTGGGTACTCAGTTTGGGACAAAAAATATATATATATATGGTGGTGCAAATTTCCCTACCTCATCAATGCAAAGAGAGGGCCATAAGAAGACACACCACCTGGGACAGGACCAGGTCCATATGAAGGACAAAGTGGTTCAATCTTCCCAATGGACCTTATAGGATCATGTGATCAAAATCTCTTCAGGTCTCCTATTTCAAACTCTAGATATCTGCACACAGCTCTTTATTACAGGAAGGTCAGTTTTCCTACATTAAGCATCTGATATTTAGGAAGTCCTAATATTAGAGCTATTGATGACACATGCATTCAGTCCCACTAGTCACCTGTGATGATACACTGCTGGTTTTATTTATAGAGGAACCTGTCTTTTCATCTGTGGGATCCTGAGTTTTTTAGCTACTCAGCACCTCCTGAAGCTGCTGAAGAGCCACTCATTGCATAGCATTTTGTTGGCATTCTCACTGTCACCAGTATGCCCAGGAATTAACAACTTTTTCTTTCACGAGAAATTATCACCCTCATTTTACAGCCAGAAAGCTAAACCAAATCCACCAGAAAGACCCACTAGCTGCAGGGTCCCACCTCGAGACAGGATGTTTTAGTCTCACATTTTTACTGTGTTTCACACATAGGATGTGGAGGGTTGCTAGTTTTTGCTAATTTATGCTTGTGAGCACATGGCATCTGCTGTCCAGGTGTCCACCTGGCCCCAGGAACAGAGGATGTGGTGCATCACTTGCTTTCCACAGTGCATCACTTGGGAAAGTGCACAAGAGCAGCGCCACAAGTACTTTCTGCAGCCTTCATCCTGACACCCCTTTTCCATCAGTACCCCTTCTCCCTTCATTATCACTCATTAAAGCTTTCAAGCCCTGCAGTGAGTGAGATGGCAGTTGGCTGGCCCAAAGCACTGTATCTGCCAGTGTGGCATTACTTCTAAACTAATAATCTCTCTTGCATGACAAGGCTTATTTGGGCCTCGTGTAGGCATTTAGAGCTGCTCTGTGAACAAAGCGGTTACCTGCTTTTCCATGCCCAACCTAGGACTGCCACAGCAGGCTCAGTCAATGCTCAAATGGAGTCATGTCCTGGGCTCATTCGCAGAGAATTACTGACAGAGTAATTCAGCCTCAGGGTTTCCTACATCCTCATCTGCCCGATTTCATAACCATAGAGAAGCTGCCCATCAAAACAGCTACTGCTCCTAACATGGCTTGTCTAATTCTGCATCTATACACATTTCTCCAGCACAAGCTGAGAAATCGAGGTGCACTACACCTCTGGGAAGCCTTGTGCAAGGCAGCCCCAGGTTTGGCGTGTGGGCTGATGCTCTCCAGCAGTTGGGAAGCATGGGAAGAACTGGGCGTTAATTAACCCCATGCTCAGGGGAGGGGGTTGAAATCCCTAAGATGACAGGTCAGAAGAGTGGGCAAATACATTTCTACCAAGAACCCTACAAGGAACAAAGCCTTTTTTTTTTTTTTCTTTCCCCCCCAAAAAAAGACAGAGAACAAGAACATTTTGACAAAGAGGGTCAAGCCCAAGCAGTTTCGCTGCTGGCCTCAGTGCTAGCAGTGGCTGGTCAGTGATGCTGTGGGTGACGCAGGTACAGCTTTCTGGACACCTTGCTTTTTGGTGTTGTCCTCATTAATACTCTGGTGCAGTGACCATTCAGGAATGCATCTTATGCATAGGGCTCAGTTGTTTATCATCAGGAAATGGCAACTGCCTCCCAGGGATGGTTACATTTTGCTCACCTTCCTCTGTTCATTCATTTTGCTGCTGAAGGCTGCAAAGCACACAAGTGTGAAGAAAACACTAGCCATGGGTCACACGCAGCAAGACATCAATCATCAGAGTCTGCACCTACCCATGCTCCGACACCACTCTCTAAAGTGAATAATAATCAAATAACCTGTACCATGTTGTGGAGGCAATGAAAATCCCCCCTCCAAGGATGGCAGAGTGTCTTCATAAGCTCTCCCCTACAGGACAGGGAGCTCTCGTACTGTCCTACAGATGAAGGAAAGGACCTTTTTTCTTTTTACACAGCGGCACCGCCAGAGAGCGGGAAGGCAAGCCAGGGTCTCAACTTCACATGCTCCACAGACTGTTGGGGCTGTGACATGAGCAGACATTCCTGGCTGGTATGGGATTTGGGTTATTTCATGTAACGGAAGAGAAACAACAGTAGTCAGTAAATCTCTCCCCCACAGCTGGGTTTAAGCATCCCCAGCTGTATTACTTCCTCAGCACATAATGTTCATTTGTTCATTCATCCTTACTAACTCATTGACTTACCTGCCTAATCTATAATATACAAACCCTTTGAGGTATGGATTTTGGCATTTTACAAAACAGCAGCAATGTGCAGGGGAACCAGATAATGGTTCTGCCAATGGGACCCCCCAAAGCTGGGGACCCTCGCAGCCTACCTCTTCCCAGTGGGCACTGGATTCACCCAGGGTGTAACTCAGACTACACATACTTCATCCCATCATTGATATTATGCTTGACTGATACTTTTCTCAGGTTCAATACACTAGAATTTTATAAAAAACCCACCCTGATTCCAGTTGATTCCTATTATACAGTCTATTTGATACCTTATCCTCGCTTCAAAAATGCTGACATCTTCCACTTGCTCCCCCGCCGCTGCACCCCCTGAGGATCTTGATTTTGCATTTTACTCTGAACAAAGACTTTCTGAAAGCAGGAGGCCCTCCGGCTGCCTACTGCTACCAGTGCTGGCTCTCCCTGCAACCCTGTTCAACTGAACTGTGCTTTTTTCATTAGCATTAACATGAAAGTTGTTCTCACCATATAGACTCTGATTAGCATTGGCTTTAATGGAAGGAATTACACACTGAAATAATACCCAGGCTAAAATTAAGGTCTGTCATTTTCATGCCATTGCTAACATGTCCGGAGCAGATTTACTAAAACCATGAGTCAACCCCTGCCAGAAACTTGAGACATTGCTTGTGAATAAGCAACTTTGGTGTTTATTCCTCCTGCCTTCTCATCTGCTAGCTGCATTAGGAAAGGGTGACTTCTGATAAGCAACATGTCAGGCTAATTATCCACAGAGATTTTAAGCTGCATATTTTCTCCCTGGACTAATATAACCCAGATGTGGGAAAGGCATGGTTTTAATCAATCCTTCTATACATCCCATGACGCTTGGTCACATGTGCATGCGTAGGTATGTGCATCACCCAGTAAAATAACCACATTGTACACAATTAACAAGCTGGCTGTCACACGCCATTTTGTTTGCCCTTCTTTTATAGAATTTTAGTGCTGCCTCCAAACAAACTTGTTCTGAACAGAAACAGGTGAAGGCTCTTAATGATTGTAGAGCACTTTCCACAGTTACAAAAGTTTTCACATGAGGTTGAGCATGACCCTCAAGTAGTTTCACTGAAGTAAAAAGGGAAGATTTATTATTTTTATATATATATATATATATATATATATATATATATAAAAGCTATGTAATACTGTCTCTATACTGTTATATAAGAGCTCGAGAAACAGAAGGAAAACAGTGTTCCCTCCAGCACGTGGGCAGTCATTTTAAAGGGACATGCCACCAAAGCCCATACTGGAAGCTTCAGTGCAGCCAGTGCTCTACTGCCATCCAAGGCTTTTTTTCCTAAAGCAAGTGATAGAGCCAGGCTCTGGTGAGAATGGAGCTGTGCACCAACTGTGCTTACTTACACCACACTGAAGAGCGCAGGATAGAAGAGAAACAGCTGCTTCTCATCTCTGGTGACACCCAAGGTCAGATGCTGCTGTCACTGCAGTGAGTAGAGGCAGGTTTGCTCCCAGACCATACTCCTCCAGTACCGATATTCTCAGTGTCAAGCTCAGATCCAGAGAGATAAAGGGAACATCTCAATGCACATCAGTTCACATGGATTCCCAGCCATGCCAGCACTTGATGTATGGGAAACCCCTCTGTCTAACAGCCTCAGCCAGACCAAGATGCTCCTTACCCACGAGCCATCTGAGGGGGGCTCTCGGGTAGTTGCTTCCAAGACCTCGCTCTCACAGAGGTGAATGCACCTCAACAAACTCCCCCCTTACCTCCTCAACTGCTCCCTTAGCGAGGGAAGAGAGACAGGTAACCAATCCTCCTGGCCGGTGTGGCGCGGAGGAGAGCAAACCCACCACTGGCACCCCTGCTCTCCTTCAGAGGAAGCCACCACATGCTCCCCTCCTCGCCAGCAAACCTGCAGCGGTTAACAACACTGAGAACAGCTACCTCACTTTCTGGTCAACAGCTTGTTGATCACATGAAGAATAATGGGCATGAGTTTCAGCCTAGCAAATAAACCTTAAGGACCTGAAGATTATCGGAAACCAGTTCTCATCAATTAATGAAGTAAATCTGTTTCTTTCCTTTTCTTTGTCTCTATTTTTCCTTTGACCCTAGCTAGGGGGACTGAAAGATGAAGAAAGAGTATCTTACTTTAAGAGAAGAATGACGTAGATGCTGGGTGGGAAGCAGGACCTTTACAAGCAATCTAATTGAGTAGAACACTACTGTTAGCAGACACTGACCTGCTTTGAGTCCAGGACTGGTGTGACAGCGAGGAGAACCACAAGGCAAAGCTCAACATAACTTGGGGAACCATTTTCACACCACAGATTCTAATTCTAAATTGCATGAGAGGTTAGATGAGTCTCAAACTGAGACATAATTAAGCAAGATATGAAATACCAAACTTGTTTGCTTTCTTCAGAAGGGTCTGAGAATGGGGACTTTTAATAAACAAGATTACTCAGAAGTCTGGTTTTCTTGGCTTTTTGTGCAGCAATTTCCTTCTCACATTAACTGCCTACTATTCACTTATTTCTTAAACAAAATAGAAGGTCCAAAGCCCAATAATTAAGTATGACTGACAATGGGCTTCGTAGGACTTGCTGCTTCAGTGCTGATGCTCGCCTTGCCATACTGTGACCACCACAGGCAGAGAGGCTCACTGGTAGCATGGCTGGAAAACACAGGGAGCAGGTGAGAGAGTAGATGAGAATGGAAGCACCAAGCTACAATGTCCAAAGTGCAACACAGTGATGTTTTCAAATAGGAATAGCTTTGTTGTTGTTTAAATAATTCTTGTTCTTCTAATTCAGCTTCCTCTTTCAAAGTCCTTCCGTAGCTTCTAAGCCAGCCCATGCAGTACCCTGACAAAACAGTGAACTAGCTGGAGGATTAATACTCCACTGCTAGCCTTCAGAGCCAATCTTTCCCCTAAATTAGCCCTTTATTTTTAATTTTTAAAAAAAATATATATCTGAGTGTTGCAGGAAATGGTTCTGTTTCAACTTGCTTGGTATCCAGCCCAATGGAAAACTTGCTCTGAGACCTCTGGGTATTAACTGAAATCTTAAAATAGCATAATTATAAATATTCCTAAATATTTCTCTGTGTACTTATTACATTCATATTTTCAAACTACCTAAAAATTCAACACTGTTTCCTTGATGAAAGGCAGCTCTAATGCACTTAAGACAGTACTGACAGCTGAGAAAGCAACAGCCATTTGCATCTTAGAGTGGGTTCCCCTCTGTTGACTACAGCAAAGAGGACTGTTCTTTTATTTACCCCATTTTAATTTCTTTGAGCATGGGAGAATAGGAAAAGAAGATGATAATTTAAAATACGTTGGCACTATCCTCAAGGAATTCTAAAAAAGCACAAAAATGAAGGGTTTTTGCTTTCTATATTTTCAACAGTAATATAAAAAATATGATGTTTGTTCAAAAGTCAGATAAGGTCTGTGTTGGCAACTACAATTCTTTCATTGGACATATTTTACTGAGCATTGAGCACTTGTTTATGTAGGCACAGATTTAAGAATAACACCACAAAATCAGAAGGATAAAGTGCAGACCTGTACTGAGAAGCAGGCCTGGTAAGTCAGTCTACTCCTACAACTCAGCAGAGAAAAGAAAGGAGAAAAAACCTGCCATTATAAGAGAAGAAATATGTTATAAATTACGTCCTGGGGTAACAGAACTACACAAAATTTCCTGCAAGGTCCAGAGCACTGCAAAACCCAGGTCCCCTGTGTACAAGCACACCGTGTCTGTCGCAGGAAGTATTTTAAGTTAGACTTTGGCTTACACAAGTAGTTTATTTATAAGAAAACTTAACAAAGACATACTGATTAAAACAGTTCTCTTAACATTACTTCTTTCTATATTTCAGAATAAAATATTATGCACTTAAAACCAGATAACAACCTCCCCCCAGTACAGTTTCAGCAAACAGTGACCAAGAAAATGTAGAAGGGGGAACCCTGTGTGAGTCATGACTTTAAGCAATGGTCTTGGCCAGATCTCATTCCTGCTTGCATCAGAAATTTCTCCCTAAGAAGAATCAGGAGACAAAACGGTAAATGCAACATGTCCTTATCTTTCCCCATCTCATAAAGGCAGATCTTAGTAACAGAAAAAAATATATATTTCCAGAGCTTGCACACATCCGAAAAAAAAAAAAGGCAGAAAACAAGAGGAAGAATAAAAACTAATATAACCTAAAACATTATTTTGTAGTAAACAATATAATATAACGTGCAATAGTGCAATTTCTCCTTTGCTGCTCCAACAATGAAGTCTTGGTAGATAGTCCACTGCATGTCAATGCATCCCGCACCTAACTACGCGCTTGTCGGGCACTGCTGGGTTTGCCGGGCTTCGGAGCCGAGTCGCTGTGTCCAGGCTCTCCCTTCCCTTTCCCAAGGTGGCGGAGTTTCTGATCCCAGCGCTGCATATTGAAAGGCAAAGAAATTACAAAAGAGCATACAGAAGAAGAAACAAGTCATATGTAAAGCAACTGCACGTCTTCACGAACAGCAGCAAAAGAAAAAAAATCATCCCTGTTTCCACTGTATTACCCTGGATTGGGCTCAAATGGTGGAATGTGAGGTTATCAGTAACAGTCACTTTAAAAAGAGAAACCATTCCCTGGATTTCTTGTAGCCTCTGTGAATGAAGGGGCTGATACTAGGCATAATAGCTTCAGCACAAAAGCATCTCACCTTACAATTAATAACATTTAAATGAAGCTACTAGTCTATTCTTTGGGGAAAGCAGGATGAAAAAATAAAGTGATTTTTATTATTATTTAGTTAGTTTCACTTTTCCAGGTAACAGCAACTCCAGTACAAAAAAAAATGTAATAAGTACAGTTGGTACAACTGATGATGCTTTTGGAAAAGGAGATTATGATGAGAAGCAAGTGGCGACATGGTGTGGTCCTCAGCAGCCCCAGGCTGGGCACGAGGGCAGAGGCAGCAGGTCACAGGCCACAAGGAAATAAGTGAGCAGTAAGTGAGTTCCCAAAGAAACCCAACAAATGACACCACCACCTCAGAACTGTAACTGAGCAGAAATCAGCCCACAGCGGTAACACAGTATTTGCTCTGCAGCACTGGATTTCATCAGGTTCTGCCAAATCAAACAACAACTTGGACTAAGATGCCCGTATCTTTTCACTCATGTAATCTCTGTGGATGTGACAAATGGGCAGAGAGTATCTTGCATTTGGAATCAGAACGGTATTTTCCTGCCAGTCACCATTAACACTGCTGAAGAAAGTGTTGAGTGGAAGAGGAGACTGGTTTGCACAGGCACAACCGTTATGTCAAATCAACAGTTGAGAAATTGTTTCCAAATAAGAACGTTCTGTGTAGAGTGACACTCCTAACAATGTCGAAATCACTGATACTTTGCAGTGCATCAAAACTTAAAAAGGCAATCCTTTCAGAACTCGTAAGGCATTAGAATATATTTAAACCAGAAAACATTTATTTTCATATAATGCTTGCATCTGAGCTCATTGCTTCCAAGTTGTTATGTCATGACTTCGTTGTCACATACCTCCCTCGTCTAAGCCGGGAAGGTAAATTTAAAATAGCTGCTAATACACACAATTTGGAAAGATAACTGTATTTAAAGAATATTAAATCTGAAAAGTGTAATTCTGACTTAGTCTGGAAAACATTTGTAAAGGACTTTTTTTTTTTTTTTTTAAATTAGTATCACATCCCAATTAAGTAGGTATGTGTTGCAGAATGCAGTTTGCTTATGGAGTTAAAACATGCCTACTGTTTGCTTTTTTTGAGACAGAGGTTTTGGTTGCTTCTACACTGGTGTACTTCAGGGTAATTCAACGTACCCCTTTAGTTTATACAGCATGCATTTCTGACTAAGACAGAAAATAACACACCAAGTTAATTTTTGATACTTGATATTAACTAACTGGGGTCAGCAAGTGCATTCTCTTATTTTGAAAAGATTGGGTAGATGTTTCATGGCATCTGCAACATTTGACTTTTGGTGAGACAGTTTCTTACCTTTACTTTTTTACCAAGACGATCCTTCCATTTCTCAGCTATGGAGCCTTCCACCAAGAGTAACCTACACAACAGAGACAACCAGTTACTCCACCAACAGGCATGCACAAGCTATAAAACCCAACACACACAAGACTAAGATCTCTGTGCCTGCAGAGAGCCTTGTCCCCCCTGAATACCACTGAAGAGCTGTACAGAGAGTTGCAAATTTTTCCTTTCCTGGTGACTCTGAAGTTCAGCTCTACAGGCAGGGGCTCAAACAACAAATATGCTCCAAGGATGGTGCAGAAAGTTACCTGGAGCGCTCCTCATCTTCATAGCCCATAATGATGTACTCTTCATTGGTGCTGAGTGGTGGGCACAGGCAGCCAGAGTTCGTGTGAAGGTTTACAGTGTCCTTTGGGATGTTCACCAGGGAAGATTTTAGGATCTCCTTTACCTCCACTACTGCAGTGACGTCGTGACATTTAGTCTTCACCTCCTTCACTTTAGCCCGAATGACTGGGAAAAAGTCACAAAGAGTGTAGTTAACAGCAGCAGATAATGCAGGTCACCCCCAAGCCGTTCCTGGTGACCTCTGGGATTAGTCTTTTGCATGGTCCATTATCAAAAGCTTAGCTGGACTCCAGCAATGTCCCTGCCCCCATCTCTTCACTTCATCCTCCAACCAGGAGAGTCCAGTAGCTCAGTCATATCTTGTAATAGTATAGTTACGAGCAGGAGTTATGTACCAGTTGGATTTATATACTGTTTGAGTTGGACTTCAACTTTAGCATCCCTTCTTCCTCACTCTTGCTATTTTCAATACGTTTAATTCATTCCTTGTAAGCTCTCCTCCACCCTCGAGCTGCAACTGCTACCTCTCTGACTACTTGCAGTACAGATGACGAAACTTAATTTGTCCCTCTCAACCTTTCATGAAATGTGAACGTGCATTAAAACCTCTCATATCACTACTTCTGCTGGATGACAGGCCCTTACCTTTCATATTCTCTCTCCAGTGACCCATCACCAATGTGTTCTGCTCTTTAGGAACTCAAAACACTCCTGATCTTGACCTGATGACCCATCTAATTGTTTCCTCCCTCACCCTTTCTTTTTGCCTTAAGTTGCATAGGAGGAAAAATTGCCTTTCAAAGGCAACTCTTTTTGTTTGTCACATGGTGACCAGTGACCTGATACCGCATGCAAATGCAAAGTCAGTCCAGAGGTCATGCTCTAGAGAATGCCACATCTTTCACAGCTTGCAAACAAGAGTCCCTTTACATTACAAATAGCAGATTCCCAGCTTCTTCTAACATGTGAAAATGGTAATATGGAAGAAAGAAAAACATGGACTTACACATCTCCTCTCTTCACATGCACTGCCCATAAAGACCAGCAACCAGCATGTATTGCAACCACATTAAACACAGCTGCCAACAGTTAGTAACTTGTAACTTAGTAATTTAATATACACATTTTACCCCAAGTGATCCACTTCCTTAAAACCTTTTAAGGTTTCAAAACAAAATCTTGCTTTACTTTGAAGTTATTTCAAACGCATTTTGAAACCTCTTCAATTTCAAAAGCTTGAAAAGATGGGCAGTAGCACGCTCAGCGACTCTCTACCATGTGCAGGTACCCACTAGAGAACAGTCACTTTGTAATTACTTTCCAAACAAATCCACCAAAACAACATGTAACTGACTAATCACTTGAAAAATAACAATTATTTTTGACTGAGTGCAATTATAATTTTTTAGCTTTTAATAGGATCTATTTTTAAAAGAAGCTTATATGACAAGTTGTATAAATGCATAATCTTAATAAATATTACACAATCACTACCATTTAAATGAAGTCTTTAAGTTCACTGAGTCTAAGGCTATTCACATGACTCATGGGAAAAAGGATAGGCCCAATTGTTCAGTTCCTGTGATAGCTATTCACTGGTTTCATCAGCCTAATTTGCTTAAAACAAACAGCATGAAGAAAAGTTGCAGCCTGAACATGTGACATGCCTGAAGACCAGGACAATTTGGACAAGAGAAGACATAATATGGACACCATGCATGTTTACAGGTGTTGCTGACAGCATAAAACAGCTGCCAAAATGCTTATTGCTGCCTTCAATATGTGAGGAGGAAAGAACCTTCTATGTCTGTTAGACCCCATGGTGAGCTTATAGCCCTGAAAAGTTAGTAAAAACATCCTTTCCTGGAAAAGCAGAGCACATCAGAGCTGGAAATCAGAGGCAGTTCAAGCATAGCAGCCCACAACATTATTTTCGTCACATCACTTCACACTAATGAAGTGCACCAACCCTAAATGCCTGTGCTGACACTGATTTTACTGTTTTACTAACATATTAAGCTAATCCTCTCCATTCTTCTAGTTTGGAAATATTTCAGGCCATATCATCCTTCTGTAATAAGCACCACAGGATTAACCATCAGTAATTGGAACCATAGGCTTTTAAAATGAAAACTTTCCCCTTACTGTAGCCTTAAAAATGTTGGGACCTGGCCATGAAGCTGCTCTTACCGTAGTTATAATTGTTGCGTAGATAGGTCTTCTGTGTAGCTTTTATAGGCTTGCATTTGCAGCGCTCTATAAAAACAGAAGGTTTTGTTTAGAAAGAAAGAAACATATGTTCAGTGACAATCTCTCCAAAACCTCAAACTCACACCTAATGAAAATTTCACTGAATTGACTTGTTTATTACAGGCAAGTGAAATATTAAAAACCACAGGGCATTCCTTGTCTGTTCTGTTGGAAGATGTCGTGGAACTGTCCAAAAGAGCTTAAAGGTTTCTAAGAGAAAATTTGATACACTGAAATTTAAAAAAACACAACCAAACCACTACAACCAACTAACCCCACAACAACAAAGACATGAGGACTTGGAGTCTGAAATGACAATATCTTTCATTTTAAGCCAATTCAAGGTTCAATCTTGGTCTCGGATGTGCTGCAATTCCATGTCCTTACAATGCCATTCTCTCTTCTGTACTACACTTACTGAACGCCCTCCTTTCGGTACCTTTAATCATACAGAACATAATACAGACACAGAAAGAAAGTACTAGGACAGGGCACAATTTAACATTTGACTGGAGACCACACATCTCAGCTTGGTTTAGCAAACCGGGATATTCTGGCTAGTAGGCATTCACCATAAGGAATATGATTTTTGTGGCTAATTTTCAACGTACAGTTTATCTTTGGAGCTGCACCGTAAGATTTCTTACAGTGGCACAGCCCCCTTACACCTGAAGTTGTCTAAGAGCTACAGTCAACAGAGGAAGCCTGTCGGAGGCTGGTAGGACCAAGCGGCACATGACTCCCTGCTCTGAATGCTTCTGGGATGGTCCTGACAAAATGAAACCTCAACCACGTCTCTTCAGCGGCATCTGGCAAAAGGTTTAAGAGAGATTAAGGGGCTGATGGACTTCACTTGACTGCAGGGTTTGGTGTTACCTTTGATCCTGCTCTGGACTCTTCCTCAATTTCTGTGTAAATTTTACACAATTTTAATATGACCCAGAACCTCAGGGTTTAATTAAAATAGTGAATCTATTAGCCCTTATGGCAGTGAGGATGGCCTTCAAAAGACAATACAAATGAGCACTGTCAGCGCAGCATTTCCAGTGGTGCAGCTTCCAGACAGCTGGGAACAATAATGGAGGTAAAAACATTTTCATTACAGCCTGGGGAGTGCTAATGCTGAAGCTTCAGACCCATGTGGTCATTAACGTCACCAATATTTCATGGCTGGTTGTTCTAATGCAAATATTTACTTATTTCAAGCTAGTGCCTAAGCAGAGTTTGGTGGAGTCTTTTCAAACAGCAGGTCCCAGTATTACATACACATGGTCATCTATTTTGACATTTGAATTAGCATTTAAGTGGAAGTAGACTTAATGCAGCCTATTTCTATACACCGTCATTCTAAAATACCGCTGCATATAAACTAGTGATTTAGTTAAATCCAACGTGAAGAGTCTGAAAAAGAACTTTTATTTGTTATATGATTTCTGCTTATTAAAAAAAAAAAAAAAAAAAAAAAAAAAAAGGAATCATATGCTTATGGACTTCTCAAAACATTATTTATTTTCTATTGAAATAATTTTTGTAGTTGAAAATACAAAAAAAAACCCAAAAAACCCACCAGGAAAGAGGAGAACATTTCAAAAGAAGAGTATATTGTTTCCTTAAATTTCAAACAGATCCTCAGGAATCTATATACAGAGTCCTACAGACTTCAGCTTTTGTATGAGACTGTGTTAAAATAATAAAGGCAGAGAAGGGAAGTGATTTTTGGCTTCCCTTCTGCCTGTGGGAGCTCATGCATACTTTAGGCCAAATTATGGCCCATTTTATAAACTGCCTCGAAACAGGCCACAGAAGTTGTGCTCCTGTGACCCACACTCATGCAGGCATCTCAGCATTCAAGTCCAGCAGGTTGTGCACTTCAACATTCTCCTGCTCTACAGCACTTTGCTCTCGGGCACAAGTAGAATTAAATTACAAGACAAGAATATATAGTCTCACATTTCCCTCATTTTAAAATGGTACTGGATTATTTTATTAATCTGAGGAGGATTATTTTATTAATCTGAGGAATATAATTTATTAGTCTTGTTCTAGAAACAAATTACAGACCTGCCTGTGTTTTTAAATGGATACCTCCTAGGCGCCCTAGTGCTATTCAAATTTGTATTTCAAAGAACTTTACAAAACGCTGTATTATTCCTAGTTATATTTAGAGATACAGAAACTAACAAAGAGTCACTTGCCAAGGTCGGTCATAAAGTCAGTTGTAGAGCTAGAACCAACTCCTCTCTCCCAATTCCTGTTAGAGTGACTTTCAAAGGAAACCCAACATGAGTATTAGAGATCACATATCTGATTGATGCATGTTTTTTGAGCCTTCCCCAGGGAGTGGGAAATGTGGCTATAAAATTGTCCTGCATCTCTTGATGCTGAGGGAAAGTCCCATCTTACATGACAGTCTCTTCTGAAGCTGCCAGAATTACCAGAAGAGCTCTGGGATCACAACAGCCTTATATCCCAAGAACCAAGACAAACAGCAGAGGCTCACATCAGTTTTCACTGAGATCTCAGCTGATTAACTATTCTTTTCTAATACAAGTCAACACAGGACTAACAAAAGCTCAAAATCCATACCTTTGAAAACTCCTTACTGTAAATGTCAAAACAAATGGTCTACACTGGAAAAAGTGTCTTCCCCATGAAATGCTACCATGAAACATGCCATCTTAAATATATATGCATGCACAATCTAAAACCTGGCTGTAATACTGAACCGTGCAAGCACTCAAATCTGGCAAATGCTCCCCTGATACATTAAGGATAAAAAAAAACCACCTCTGGAAAGTTTTCTAAGTGACTTGAACAGCATCTGATGAAGCAGACAACAACGTAGCTTACTGCCAAGAGAGGTAAAAAAGATCCCCCCCAAAAACCCTGTGCAGACTCGGAAGGAAGGTTTTGCCAGTGGACACTGCCAAGGATAAAAGGTGCCTCCAAGAGGGGTAACCCATGAGCACTGCTCATTGTAACCATACACAGCAGCACAAGCAGCGTGCTCCAGAACCACAGAGCAGAACCCAGGATTTTTTAAAACACATCCGGTTGATAACTCACAAACAAAAAATTCTGTTTACAATGGCAAAATTACAAATTTACTGAACATACAAATAAAGCAACTATGAAACACAGACTTTTAGGTGGTTAAACTGTGTTTGTCACTTGAAACAGGTGCAGTGCATTGAACCCGAAATCATGTTTGTACAGCGAAAGGCAGCGATAAAAATATTAGCCTTCCTTTTCTGCAGCAATTTTTCTGCGCATCTTCACCCTATTTTCTGGATGGGATTTTTTTAGGTCTGGTCTTGCTTTCACTAGTCAAAAAGCATCATGACAGCAACAGTATAACTGAATCTTACTCCTTTCTCTTCCACTGCAGGATCACTTACTGGTACTACATGCTGTCTGCATCCCTAAGGACAGGCAGCGCGAAAGATACGTCTAATATTTTTGACATAAAGTGATGTTGAAGGTATCAGCTTTACTCTCATACTCGAAGTGAAACTTGTATGCTCTTTGTACAGTCACTGTAGAACATGAAATCCACACTTTCTCAATGCTATGCTATTCAGAGTGGCTTAGAACTAGGAAGATACTAACATTAGTAATAAAAATCTTTAGAAAGTCTTTCAGATGAGGTCCAATGCTCAAGGCAATTTAAACTGAAGCTTCTTAAGGGGCTTACCTTTATCAGGTTTTTGTAATTGTAGATGGCTTTCTAAAGGAAGTACACTGCGATTTAAATAACATTTTGCACCTACATAGTTACTTTCACATTGGGACCTACTGATCACATTTTAAAACTGTATTATAAGCTGGGCATTTGTTGTGGTTTAACCCCAGCCAGCAACTAAATACCACACAGCTGCTCGTTCACTCCCCTCATCCCCCTGGTGGGATGGGAAGGAAAAATGGAAAAAAAACCAAAAAAACTTGTGGGTTGAGATAAGAACAGTTTAATAACTGAAATAAAATATAATAATAGTAATTGTAATGAAAAGGAATTTAACAAAAAGAGAAGAGAAAAAACTCAAGAAGGACAAGTGATGCACAATGCAGATGCTCATCACCCGTGGACTGATGCCCGAGCAGCGATCGGCCCCACCCAGCCAACTCCCCGCAGTTTCTGTAGGGAGCATGAAGTCCTGTGCTATGAAATAGCCCTTTGGCTAGCTCGAGCCAGCTGTCCTGGCCGTGCTGCCTCCCAGCTTCTGGTGCACCTCCTGGCTGGCAGAGCACGGGAGACTGGAAAGTCCTTGCCTTAGGATAGGTGCTACCTAGCAGCAACTAAAACATCACTGTGTTATCAACATTATTCTCATACTAAATCCAAAACACAACACTGTGCCAGCTACTAGGAAAAAAATTAACTCTGTCCCAGACAAAACCAGGACAGCATTATTAATACCTTTTTACAATTTGGTCACAAGAGATTAATGCTGAAGTTATCCAATTTTGTGTAGGTACTTATGTTCCACAACCATACTTAGGTGTTTGTATTAATAAACTAAGCATCAGTGTACACTACAGCTCATCAACTCCTCTGGAGAAGGAAAGACATGATGGCCAACACTAGGTTTCCAAGAGTCATCTTCTTGACAAAGGTCTAAGATGAAAACTTCTGAAGGAATCATAATAAAATTCAAGGAAACCTATAGTCATTGGCTTGCTTGAGCAAAGAATTCACATTACTATGATCTATTAGCTACCAACCTGGGCTTGCTTCTTTGCATTGCTTATAACTAGTGGTAATGCTCAAGGTGTTTTGCTCAGTTCCAGCAAAACCAAAATGAAAATAAAAAGCAACAGGGGACCTGCTGGAATAAAACCAATCTCAGGAGGTCTCAGCCTCAACTTCCTCAGGTTAATGTGAGTTTTGCCATTGCCTACAAACAGGGCTGAATTTAATTTGCAAAATTTAAGGTCAGAATAAACCATTATCTTCATTGGTTTTGCCCAGTGAAAACCCATTTAATAACCGTTGCCACTGTATAAGATAAAACTTTTAATGGAATCAGCACAGCCCTCTTCATTTGATGGAAATTTTGCCCTGACAAAAGCAGAAGAGAAGACCATTAGATACAAAGCACAGTCTACAAGATTCCCAAACAAGACAGAGTATTTAAACATCGCTTCATACCCCTCTTACTTAATCAAATATTAAAAGGATCTGAAAGACTGTAGCTTATTATGCAGTTTATAAAAGTGTACTTACCGATGCCGGCGCCTCTACAGTTGCCGTTATTAGAATCCATAGGGAAATCTGGCATGGATTCATAAAATATGTAAAGAAATGTTAGCATTTTTAATATTGGATTATTTCAATACACCCACATTACAATGTTTTCTCTTTCTCTACTATTCAGTACATTAAAATGTAACCACTTAATTAATAAACAGATTGTAATGTTCTACAGGCCAGCCTGTTAAAGTTGACACAATTTCTCATCTGAATTTTACCCAAATCCAGCACATCATGTTAAATGCTGAAGCAGATTAAACACCCCATTTCTACTGGTGCACAATCTGGCAGATTTAGCATGAGGATGGAAATTTATGGCATGAACTTAGAGCACCTACAAAAAATACACACAGTGTTTGCATTTAATTAGATGATGAAGGAGAAATTACTTTTGGTTTGTTTTTTTGGTTACTGAGGAAATCAAATCAACCACAATCATATCCTTGAAGCAAATGCCAAAACAAATGTTTCAGACCTTCCCCTTCCCCTCCGTTAAAAACCATACTGATTAGTTTGAAGGACAGATAAGGAACAGAAGGAAAAAAAGGCACTATGCCCAAAGAACTATTGTTAGACGTATTCATAAGTGGAATGTGTCCTACATTAGTAAAACACACCATTTCAAACCTATTGTTTATTAAATCCCACAACTTAATGGACTCCTACATATACTTAATCATGAAAAACAAGTATGTTAATGCATATAATGTAAAGTTACAGAAAAATGCAAGAAACAGGATTTGATAGGGGCAGTATACTTTACTAGAATGACACATAAAATGGAAAAACAAATGAGTTTTCAAAGAAAAAGCCATTCTTTCACTTTGCATGCCCAAATGTTTATGTAGTTTTTTCAACTCTGGCAGCTGGTATCATGCAAACATCATCTTTCTTATAACCTTACATTATCATGGATGCAACACCACTGCTTTTACAATATAGGACAAATGAATACACGACTGTGTAACAAAAGATCCCCTCTTGCAGCTTGACCTGTAAGGATTTGGCTCTAAAACAGCCCAGGACACCGACAATACTCAGTATAGGTGAAGGGTTTAGATGTGTGGACTAAATTTTAAGGGCTGGGACCATTATTTAATCACAAATTCTGTAAATACATATTTAAAACACCTTGCAAGAAATCTAATATTATTTAGGTAATCTTCTAATCTGGCCATCCTCTTAAAAAAAAAAATAAATTCTCCACCTTAGTGCATATTTCTACTACTTATAGCAATGTGAAACTCCCTTTACATAAATGGGGATATGGCTAAAGGACAGTCAGGGCAAGAGTAAATCTGAAAAACAGCTAATTCCCTCAGTAACATAATAATTAACTTCAAAAAACTGAGAGTTCAGGAATAATTATTCCTACCAATGTAAAGAGCAAAGGATATAGAAAATAGCATAGAAGGATTGAATAGATGCTCTTTTACATCCAATATTCTGTTGCTAATAAAAAAAAATCACATCCATTTCCTTCCAGAGAAAGTTCCAAACTACTGCAGGATCTTATTTTATAGAAAAACCCAACATTTTCATGGAGCCAATGTGGTCTTTGCTTATCAGGTTACTTCTACACAGCTGTAAGGCTTCTGCATGGTGCCTTGTAACAAGTCAAATTATACTAATTCTTACTTACATGTTTTGATTATTCACCTGAGCTCTTTCTCAAACTTTAAAAAAGCTGTTGTTATCAGGTGGTGACTAGAGATTGTGATCTCTACCAATAGTGTAAGGTAAAAAAAAGAGGTATTAATCAAATTTAAATGCATTTTTATATTGTACCAAGTGCTTTCTAGTATTCCAGGACATGATGAAAGAGGAATTAAAATGGTTTTTCTCTCGCAAATGGTAAGTAAAAGGATGACTGTATTTCTTCTCATTCTTCCTCTCCTGGGCCAGTCCTCCGTTGTCTTGTTCGTTTAGCCAAATTATAGCTTTAAACCTGCAATTCCTTCTGACGTGGTAAAAGCACAGAGAGCACTTGGGTCTCTAGTCTGATAATCCTCCCATGTGCTCCCACTGCAGACAGGAGTCTGCAAAACCTCCCAGCCTCGGACCATGGAGAGGTGGCTCTGCCTCTCCATGTGCCTAAGACTGGTACCAGATGTTTCACCACTCTCCAGGCACGCAAGACCCCTGCAGAGAAAGCTCTCTGCAGATTCAGTGCCCCTCTCACTTCTGTTGCTTTGGCCAACTTCTCAGGCTGCCTTCAAGGCTGCCTGGCTTTTCACATAGCCAAGGCAAATCTTTCTTGTGCTTCACATAGCCCAGAAAGCTACAATTTCTACCAAAATAGGTACTTCAGTTCTGAACAAAGGGATTGTTCGTTCACACCTCCAAAGCACAACCCCTACGCCAAGAAAATTGTTACCAGAGGCAGAAAAATTTTCACCAGCAGAGGAAGCAAACGAAGTATCAGGTTAAACGTTTACCATCTTCACATCCACAGAGGGAACGAGAAAGAAAAAAGAAGCCTCGAAGTGCATTCTCCCTTCCTAAACCAAGGGCTGATCCAAGTAGTCATGACTTCACAGTGTTTGAGCTAACCAAAGCCCTATTCATTCTGGAATTACAACTAACCTAAACCAGATCCCAGTAAGGGGTTTGCAGCCTTCTCTGACCCCACTCAAGGGTACGATGCACATGTGTATCGGCTGAGGAACTGTCCTTCAAACTCACACTGATGCAAGGAGTGGCTGGTAAACACTCAATATGCCCAATATACCTGGTCCTGCAAACAAACATGGAACTAAACTGCTTTCCACCAAATGTTCCCTTCCATTCCACAACTTATTTTACTTTTACCAAATTACAACATGCCACAACCAGAACCCCTTTCCTAATTCTACATTCATTCACCAGGTCACTTGTCCTACCCTAAACCAGTGGTTGTGGGTATCTGACGAAGCAGCCGGTTGTGCAACAAGAGTAATTTAGATGTGTGCAGAGAAGCTATTAATGGAAACGGCTCTCATTTCTGTGGCTGTGTGAAGGCTGTGGTGTGCAGTGCGTTGTCTTCTGCAATTGTGGCTGGAGCACGGTGTATGTCAACAAGCAAAAGAGGAGTAAATAGGTACTGATACATCCCTTCATGATTCATTTCCCTACTTGAGAGGGCTTGGGCCAGGCAAATATTGACCTGATGCCTATCTTTCCCAGTGCACTCATGCTTATTTAAGGATGAGCAGTTTCCACCGATGGAGAGTAGCATGGGTTTGTGCAGGGGACCGGAGACCTCCAGCACTGTAGAACACATGTCGGGAAAGGCTTCACATCTCCCTGATCCTTCCCTAGTCACGCTCATATCGCCTGGTGCCTTCTCATGTACTGGGGAAGCGATGGAGAAAGGGTCTGGGCCAGCCCTGCCACCAGCCACTCAGATCTTAGCTGGGGGTGAGCAACCATGACATCCCATCCCCTGACCCCAGCAGTCTAACGGGCAGAGACCTCTCTCCATCAGGAGATGCACACTGCTTAGACCTCCAGCTGTAATGCAGATGGGGAAAAAAAACCCTGGTTTTAAAAATAAACAACCAACTTCCTATTGTTCCACTTCTCTTCTGAGGTGACCTCTCTGCCAAGTTTTGTCTATGCAAAAAAATCTTTTTGAAAGAAATATCTGTCAGTGATGATTAGCAGGATTGCCAAAGAGGAAGTATTACCCAGAGCTCCAATCCAAAGGCTTCCTTCCTACTAAATTTTAAGAGCAGGGGAAAAAATCCAAACTGATTTTTTCCAATAAGCCATTTTAATTAATCACTTTTCAGAGGGATGCTATATAAAAAAACCCAAACCACTAACAAGGAGCCACTTGCATAGTAAGTGCACAAAGTAACAACGCCTGGATCACAGCTTTGGATGAGAGGTTTGGGAAAAGGGAAACAACTTGGTACAACTTAGTTTTGAGCAAAAATCTTACTTATATCAGTTTGGTTTTTTTTTAAAAAAAGCAGAGAAAGAGCCAAAACTAACACGATCCCGACTCTCACTGCAATTAAAGGATATGGCCCAGCTATTACTGAAGCCGTTCCAGGCACTCTGCTCCAAAGAACAAAACCGCAGCGAGCGGTGCTGCTTGGGCGCTTTCTTCATATGGAGACATCTGTGAGCCCCATCGTTAATTAAGAAACCTTCAAATATGTATTAATTCAGACTTTGTAATCCACTTCTGATCTTAACACGGAGAGGATCTTTCCTAATCTGATTGCAAAACCATGCACAGCGAAGCAAACAGGAAAACTGATCCTCGTTAAAATTCGATACAGATCACTTGAACTCCAAGTAGCAGAGCAGCCTGCAATGTGACACATGACCACTCCGCATAATGAGTTATTCCACATAACGAATCCCGCTGGGTTTCGATGATATTTAATGGCCTAGGTCTTGATGCCTAGGCCATAAAAGCCATTCTAGGGGACGCAGCCTACAAAGGCAGACAAACTGAAGTGACAGCATAACGCCATCAGTGGTATCATCATCATTAATAAGGTTTAAATACTCTTACTTTCCCCATCTTCTTTAAGGCTTGCAGCTTGCAATGATTTTGTTCTTTAACTGAGAAATGAGGCTGCTTCTGAGTTTTGAGCAAACACCTAAACCAAATCTCAACTTTAAAATGACAGCCTGGGCATGACTGCTTATTCCCTGTACAGTCTGAAACATTCTCCTAACACTGCTGTGCATTTCGGCTACTATAAGTAGAGCAAAGTCTGAGTCGGAGCAAATTTGATCTGGAGTTCGGAAATCACTGTTTTGGAAATGAAGTTAATAACATATGAAAAACAAGCATGGGAAACAGCTCCTTCACTTTTCTTTTAAGCATACAATGCCAAAACCACATATTGGATTACTGTGAATTCATCTAGGCAGACAGGCAGGTATGGAGGACTTGGCCTACAGGGAGAAGTCATGGGTTCATATAAGATTTAAGAAAATATGTCCCCATCACTTGAATAATCTTTAATTTTCTTTAACAGAGATGGTATTTTTTTTAAGAGATTCAGAGTTTTCCTCAGCCATCTTATGATAATCACCCAAAATGGTTTGGACATAAATTACACATGGTTGATACCTTGTGATGGTGTTTCCCTTTTCTCCAACATCTCATTAACAACCCAATGCACCTGCAAGCTATTTTTCTGCTTAAATAAGGTATGACGAGACAGAAATCCAACTGATGGATCTGTCCTCCGATATGCATGGTACCCATCATACTGCTCTCCTTTTATTGCCAGTTCCCTCTTCAAAACAGGAATAAGCATGTCACTCGAGACATAAACACTCTGCTAGACAGTAGCAGCCAAGCACATGTGCTGAAGTGCTTTTCTGAGTCAGCATCCCAACACCAGCAGTGACTGTGATCAGGCTGGATATTTATTATACATAAAAATAAGACAGGTCCCACTATTGGAATCTTAGATTCAAGAGTTTTTGTCTCTCTGCACTTCTCACTGCTTCACAGGCTAAAGATTTGATGGGACCCTGAACAAAGGAAGCAGGTAATCTGATAGATGTGAGGAAGAGTCGGCACACGCACGCGGAGACTGAAATATATGGAGCACGTGAATGGGACCTCCTGCATATGCAAGGCAGCTTGTATCGGTATCTGTGAGCCGAACCACTTCCAATCCCCAAAAAGCACAGGACAGGGATGCAGGATAAAAGCCATAAGGTACAGAAGACGTTAGCACATGCTAATCTCACATCTGGGAAGTTAAGGTATTGCTAAGAGGCGTTTTCATCCTCCATCCTGGACTGTCATTTGTCTGATCTTCCAGAAAAAGCCAGAACATTCAGTGTCACACCTGCCTCCAGAACACCCACACCACATCCGAGGAGTCCCTCTGCTGCCTGGGTGTAAAGGAATCCAGACACTTCCCAAAGATAATGAAAAATCAAGATAGATGTTTCCCACAGGATGCTTGTTCGAAGTTAGTGCCTGTCATCTGAGGAACGTCAGAGCTCCGTATCAGCAGTGGTACAGCAGCTCACCCTCATGATTTGGAGACCAGCACAAGCCCAGGGGGTCTGCAGAGCTCTTCCTCTGAGCCCTAACCAAGGCAGTTCTACTGTTCCTATCAGCCTTCTCCACCACAGGCATAGCAGCGGCTATTTCATCCCTTCAACGTGTTGGCAGCCCTGAAGAACATCAGGAGAATGACACAAATACCTCCCTCGTTCCTGCAAAGAGGAAGCCTCTAGATCTTCCTTACCACCTGGGCTGCACATGGAATGAGGTCCTAGAAGATGTTTGCAGAAGACTCATAACCTGTGCCTCAATAACAAAAATGAACTTCTTACTGGGATTTGCCCAACAGATGTTGCTAACCACAGTTTCTCCAGATTTTGCAACTGCCAGTCTACTAGGCATGGAGAATACAACTGATCGGAGAGGATGTTCTCATCTTTCACTGCAATGTCAGCCAAAGAAAAAAAAGTCAAGTGAACTTCAAATGATCTTCCACTTGTCGTCACTGAAATGAGTCAAGACCAATTACTTTAGTGGTGATGGGGAATTTTTGCAAGCGCCTGTACAAGCTCTTCCTGGCTGCAGACGAGTAGACAATAACTGATCCAGCATGATGTTAACCCGCTGCAGGCTCTTGCAGGTGACTCAACCTGAAGGAAGTGTGTTCTGAGGGTCAGAAAGGCCCTTGCACCCAGCTGAACCGTGTGCTCCTAAATGAGATGCATGGTCTTATACTGGGAAAGTAATCGAAATTGGGCTTTCTGAACTCTGTTCCTGCTCTGATAAGGACAAAATCTGACCAGGTCACAACAGAAGACCATGAAAAAATGAATTTATATTTCTGTCTGCTCTATTAGATGTAGTTTACAGACAGCACAAGGGGCGGGAGTGTTCAGGAGATAAAACAAGAGCAAGTATTCTGCACGCTCCCCCTGAGGCAGCTGGTTTTTCGTATCTTCTACTTGGCTGCAATCCTTTAATTGGGGAATTGAATTTGGAAGTGTTCACCTTACCTTTTCCTAGAACAGGAATCCTTCACTCTGCTTTCTAAAGGAGCAGTTTTATTCCCTCAAGAAGGATTCTTTCAGTCTGGTGCATAATGCATCAGTTCAAAATTTTCAGCCCAGAAATGAGAATGTCATCAGGTTCTCATTCACTGAAAGAGAGTTTTCATGGATCCAGCCCTGGAATCCCTCAAAGAGGTTATTGTACTGCTAAGGTCCTCAGAAATAGGTAACTCAGGGGCAATTTTAGCCAAACTTCCTCCCTCCAGATTTGAATGTGATTGCTTTCAAATCACCGCAGACCTGCCAAGCCACGCTCAGTCTGGAGCCATTTTTAAGGCGGTTTTGAAAGCACCTCAATGCTGCAGAGAAAGGTTCTTGGTGTTCAAAACCTCACTTCCCCAAACCATCCCAGCAGGCCTGCAGCCCCCAGAGCGCAGCAGCAGCAGCAGCAAGGGAGCTGCAGGCAAAAATAGATGGTTGAGTTTGTGGGCTGGGGACAACTGTGGGGCGGAGGAAGGATGGAAAGGCAAGAGGGGAGCAATTAGAAGGGTTAGAGAGAAATAGTAGCAATGAGTGGAGGTATCATGGTACGGCCATTGAGTTGAGATTTCAAGAGGTGGAGAGGGTAACTCGATGGAGTCAGAGAAGGAGCTGGATTAGTCTGGCCTACAAATAAATGGGAAGGAGTGGAGAGAGCAGCTTACCTGGGAAGGCTGAGCTGGGGAGCACGGTCAGGAAACAGAAGCATGAGATTTTGTTAGGAGAGGAAAACAGGAATTACAGTGTTTGGCACTGCTGGCAGTGGGATACATAAAGCATTTGGTAATGGGACAGAAGCACTGTCAAATGCTGTGCTGAGCACAGCATGAAAAAAAAACCCCTTTCATTCACAGGCCACTGCTGGGGGAGGATGGAGAGGTGGGATCCGCTGCCCGTCAGCGAGCTCCCACAACCCGGCGCTGCAGCTGCGGGCAGCGGTGGAGCCGGACGGCAGCACCGTGAGCCTGTGGGGCACGTGGGTGCTGCTCTGCCTCAGCCTCCCACCCCTCTGAGCTGCACCCCTGCCCCAGCCCAGCTCTCACACTCCTTTGACGGAGAGGTCTGTCAGACCCGCCGACACTGCAGCTCTGCAGCAAGGAAACGGCAGCTTGGTTCCACCAGCAGCAAATGCTTTCCTCCAGTGCTTTCCTCAGGAAATGTGGTTACTTCGTAAAGGCCAAAGCTCACTTGTGATAACCACCCACCAGCTTGCTTCGATTTCCTATTCAATAGCTCCTTCAATTTAACATTTCCGTGGTGCTCAGCTCACCACGCTGGAGCGGTGCCCCGGTGACTGCTCCAGCCCAAAGCAGGGGTGACGGGGGCACAGCCCTAACAGAGCAGGGTCCCTGAGCAACAGCGGGTTTGCAGCATCATGGTGGCCGGGGTGGTCAGAACTCTTCACCCGACCGCACAGAGATGTTCCTGCCTGCCCGGGACCCCCGGCCAGCAGCCGGACCCCCAGCGCCAGCCGCCCTGCGGGACCACTGCCAGCGCAGCCGGTGGAACGGGACGCAGCAGGACAGCCGAGGGGCTCCGACGGCTCCGTGGGTGCCCGCGGGGGTCAGGTACCACCAGAGCCGCACCGGAGCTGCCTCAGTGCTGGAGGCGGCCTTCGGTTTGCGTGGGGACACCGGGAATGAAAGGCAGCGGAAGGCTGCGCTTCGCCGAGCTCCTCTCCCGACGGTAACCCATGAGCCCAGGGAGCTGACGGGGGACCCGCGACCCGACGGCGCCCTCGCTGCCGGCCGCGGAGAGGAGGCTGTTTCCCCCCCGCCGGGGAGAGGCTGAGGAGACCGCGGCCCCCCAGGTCCTGCCCGGGGCACAGCCCTCTCCCCCAGAGCCGATGCCCGCCGTGGGGAGGGCGAGCGGC